>NW_028297121.1:300000-457000 GCF_055798465.1 Pogonomyrmex barbatus
GGTCCACGATGATTACCCTCACTTTGTCCGAAAAATGGAAGAGAGAAGTGCGCAAAGCTCAAGACGAAGAGTCAAGAGTGAAACGAGCGAAAATTTCAAGAACAAGATTCTTCTGAAGAGTAGAGAAGACTGGGATTGGAAGTAGCGGCGCCCGGTAACCTGAGGCAGCAGCCCAGGGTAGGGCAGGAAGTCTCCAGGAGCCCAGAAGTCTTTTCCAAGAGAAAGTTCTTGAAAGAGGAAGAATTGTCGGGACGACAATTTTATGAAGAGGGGGGCAGTGTTGCGGCCGTGCGGTATTCCGTTCGGCGCTGCTAAAAAAATAATCAATATCAATCGATAAGAGTTGAATAGAGGATCGGCCCTTGGCAACGCGTCGTTCTCCGACTGTTTTACAGATTTGACGGCCAGATTCCGCGGTGGTCGGACGCGTTTCTGTACCGTTGGTTTAATAAAGAGCGAGTTTTTCCTAACACAATGTTCTTCCTTTCCGAAAGCGCTCCGCCGAGTATCGCGATCACGGGAAGTAACGCCGCGAACGCGACAATATGCTCCGAGGCAGCGAAGAAAATATGTGCCAAATCGCAGCATCCTCTCGCCACGGAACGCGCTAGCCCCGTAGAAGACACCGAGAGACAGGACGCGCCCTAACTGCGGCATCCTAAAAAAACAGGACGCGTGACATCCTCTCTCCAGACCCCGTAGTTGACGCGAGCGCGTCAGCGAGTAACGCGCTAGCGAATAACGCGCCAGCGAAAAAAAAAACCACCTCAAAAAACAATGCCCCCGATCGCCAGGCCCCCTCTCGACGGGGGAGGGGAAACCACCCCGACCATCAAAAGGGGGAAACCATTCCTACCGACCGAGGAGAAAAAATTACTCCGACAACCGCCAGGGGTATCCACCTCCGCGGACGCGAACCCCCTGGGGATTCTAGGACGCCTCCTCACTCCTACCTCCTTTCCCCTTGAGATTTGGAGCTTCCCTTATTTTGCCTTATAATAAAAGAAAAAATACGCGAATGTAAATATATATATTGTAACGGAGCGCATCCTTCCGCTCCGTTCCTCCTCCGGATTTCCCCCGACCGACCATCCGTCGGGGACCGCCGAACATCAGGCGGAGTGCGGCAGTGGCCGCAAAGAGGCAGCAATGCCTCCTTTTTAATTCTTGTACACGCGAACTCCGAAAGCGTCGGAGAATACCACGAAAACACGTATGTTTTCGTGGTATTTCCCCGCACCGCGCCAAGCGTCGCGTCAACAAGCGCGAACGCACCCCGCACCGCGCTACGCACCGTACCACCGAGCGCGAAAGCGTCCCGCGCCGCACCGACGCCGCGCCACGCAACCGAGCGAGCGTCCCGCACCGCGCCACGACCGCGTCCACAAGCGCGCAACCACCCCGCACCGCGCCGTTACCTTCCCACCGAATTCCTTCCCTACCCAAAAAACCAATCATCCCCCCGATCCTTTTTTTCCGCTCCTGGGGAGAGGGATGCTAACCCCGAGATCGACCAATCCGATCGATCCGACCGAAAATACCGAGGTCGATCTCGGATATAAAAAGGCATCGCTCTCCACAGGAAATCACTCTCCGTTTACTCCTGTTCCTAGCTCGTTTCCGAGAGCTCGCCTCGAGGAAACGATCTTCCGAAACCGGCAGCAAGCCTGAGATTTGTTGGGGTTCTCCCCAACGCGCCAAGTTCGCTTGGCCTGGCCGAAAGCCGTCTCCGCAGCTCGCACGGCAAACCGAGAGTTGCTGGGGTCTCCCCAGCGCGTCGAGTTCGCTCGACCCGACTCTGCCGTTCCGAGATTTCACCGCCGAGTACCGGGGTTCTCCCCGATACTACCTCTCCGAGCACCAGGATACTCCCTGGTCGGCCGAGTACACTCGGCACCGCCACCTTCTTCTCCGCACACAGCTGGGGCTCTCCCCGGCTGGCCGAGTTCACTCGGCGTTCACGCAAACAGACGAGGGGCACACCCCCCGTCAGCCGAACACTCTCGGCAGGGAACGGGCACACCCGTTCTCAACGATCCGCCGACCTCGCGAAATATCCACCCTCGCGACAATACCCGCGACACGCGTGCATGTTTAAATCCTCGCCGATTTAAAGGCCCGCGACGAACACGTGCGACACCGCCGCCGCCGCGCGTGCCCCGCGCCACCGAACTGCGCACCGCGATCAGTATCGCGCCGACCGTCCGAGCGATTTCTTATTTTGTACTCACGCATTATCCGCGCGCCGATCGCCGCCTCGCCCGTCTATGGCCACGAACATTAAACGCGACGATTCGGTGCATTCCATCGCACCACTCTTAATCGAATAAACATGGTTATTTATTATCATTCTCGCTTAACAATTTAATCACGCCTTTCTGTCTCCAACGTCCTCGCTTCTCCTCCTGGTAACCGACTGACCGCTCTCCGCGCGGAAAAGCGAGACCGTTTTAATATATATATATATATATGTGTGTGTGTGTGTGTGTGTGTGTGTGTGTGTGTGTGTGTGTGTGTGTGTGTGTGTGTGTGTGTGTACATCTACAAAGAGTCACGTCTACATTAATAAGAAGGGAGGGTGTGCGTCACGGCGGGGCCCGACCACGAACCAGTTGTAAAAACTATATATATATATATATATATATATATATATATATATATATATATATATACGTATATTATAATATACATATATACATGTATTCTTTCGAATCCCCACGACCGGTACTCCAGAGAGATGATAGGCTTATTGGAATCCCGAGCAGGATCGTTAGGTATAGGGTTTGCATCAAATCACTTTCACTTTTTCTTCGTTAATGGATTTATTTTAATAACTGCACAATTGTTTAACATTACACTTGATTGTCGACATATAATATTTTATAACACATTTTTAAATGTCGTCAGACGACTCGGCGCGGTATGATACTCGAGATTCTTATCGCGGCTCGCGTAAAACTTAGCGAACGGATCTTACTAATATCGTGCGCGATTCCGAATGACTTATAATTTTGACTCCGCGTTTCCATCTTCTGATAACCAATTATATAGTAATAATCGATGCCTGATCAGCATTCTAATCGGATTCATCGATTGATTGCGCAGTATTGGTAAATTAATTGCGCACGGGTCGATCAGTAAATTAAGGAATTTGTTGAGCGACTTTTTCGCAATCGTTTTATACGATGCGTTCCTACGGTCTTTTGAAAGACTGATCGCAGCTTTTTCGATCTTGCACTTTCATAGGCATTTGAAAGAAGGCGTTCCTTTTCGTAAGTTGCTTATTGCCATGCGAAATATATCTAGTTGTAGTTCTATAGCTACAACAATAGCGATGGAACCTTCTCTCAAAATTGGTTTTTTTCAGTAAAAAAAATAGAAAATTAAAAAAGAATAGAGAATAGAAAATAAAAAAATTTTATCGTAATCGCGGTTGAAATTTCCGGTTCGCATGTACGTAGAGTTTCGTCACGGCGACAGACGCGTCTCTTCCTTTGTTTTTCGATAACGCGAATAAAGCGTGAAAGGAATGAAAAGATCGAGCTATCTTAGTCGCGATCAGATTTCCGGCAAATCGTTAGAAATAGAAGCACGCGATCAAATAAAAGCTAAAAAATAAAACTTCTGAAGATGAGATTTTCTAAAAAAACGCGAGATCAATGAAAAAACTAGAGCGAGATAATTTGTTTCGATAATAGTACTTTCGCTCGATAGTAGTACGCACGGGCGTCTCTCTCTTATCGCGGTTTCCCGGACTCCACTTCTCACGACGCATACTAATGGCGACATCGATCGAGCGACTCGCACATTTTTTTTTTCGGGTTGATCGACGACACGCAGTGTCGATTTTATTTTCATTTCGCGTGATGACGCTCGCGCATGGAATTACCGTAGTCGCGTGCGCGATAGCCGTTATTGCGGCGATTCGCGAGTCCGTCGCGAGGAGGCGATTTGGTTTTTGCGAACGTACGGATACTTGGACAGCGACAACGTGCAAACGACGCAAATGTGCAACGTGCAAATCTGATAATGCAACCTCAGCGCTGAGACATACGATCGCGCTTTTTCAGAAGTATTACCGTATATCTGGTAATGAGGTTCTTAACGACGCTATGTTGAAACAGATATGTAAACCGCGATGTGGCGCCAGAGATATACAAAATTCCGCCTTGGACAAGCTCCCGAGCAAGTGGGCGAAGACATGCCTCACTTGGAACTTTTACCTGATGAGCGAGAGCGTCCTACGAGTCACTGAGATCGCGTTCGAAATCTCGGTATGGGCGACGAATTCATCGTTGACGTTTGATCGCGATTCGACGAATCCCGATATCGTGCTATCGTTTCAGGAAGGCTTTCACACGTTCGTAGATTCTCGACATCGTGGTAGCTGAATATGTCAGTCGTTGTTGGACCCGGTAACGTGCTAGCTCAACGTTTTCTTCCCGTCGGGATCATCCGAAGTGTCAGAGGTAGTGTAGATAACTCGGAGAAATGGCACATCGAGTTGACCGCTAATCCTATCAACACGCTTCATCTTCTGTATACGTTGGCGCACGAAATCGATCTTTAGGATTATACCACAATCTTCAGAAGGATTTGATAATGTCGCCTTCGTTCCCTCTAAAATCTTTCCCGTGCGTTTGAGCGAGGCGGATTTTTTCACCATTCAGAATTTATACGATTTAAAGAACAAGAGTGAAGTCTCGAGATCAGTACCAGCGATGACGATCGTAGCGACGACCACGATCGCAACGCGCGATACAGACGGCTTGACGTGGATCGTGCGCATTGTGACGCGTCGAGGCGGTGGTGTTAGAAATAGAATGTACGAGGCGTATCGACGCCACTTATGATCGGCATAAATGGAAAATCTTATAACAGGTCGTTGTTACTGACAGACTATCTGCGTTTCCTTCCTAACAATTTTACGCGTTTGGCGGGCGCGTATCGACGACTCTCGGGCCAATTCGTGTTATTCGATACGATTTACATGATCAAATATTCGAGTTTCGAGTTTTCAAGTTCGCGATTTACAAAGATGAGATAGTGGCCGAGATTGACGACTGCTCGATGATAGCCAACAGACATAATTCGTTGCACACGATATTTCCACGATCACGTCGTGTTTCGCGATGGCGTCGCCGAGAATCTCCTCCAACCACTTCTTCTTTTCTAAACCTTTGTACGTACATTCGACGTACACTCGTTTAGGCGCGTCTTGTGATCGGTTGCACACGTCGCTCGAATCACGGGTTTCGAGAATCTGTAGGCGACGTCGCCATCACTCCACTGCAGGTCGTGTTGGTTGGCAATTACCCAGCATGCTTTGGATTCCTTCGCCTTCGTGAGAAAATTCTAGGGTATCGCTTCTCGAAACACTCAATGGGTTAGCTTCTTCCCATCTCAATATCGCCACCTCTTTAACCCCGTGAATTTCTCTCAAACGATAAAATCTTGCAGATCAACGAAGACCGGTACGTTCGACATCGTCGCGAAACGAGGGACGACTCGTATTCGATACCTTCACGCTCCGTTCTTCTTCTTTATACGTTTCATTATTATTGAGAAGGAAATCGATACCGCTATAAGAAAAATATAAGAAAATACTATAAGAAAATATGCGGTTTCCTGTTTACGTTTACGCACGACGTCAGCGGGTTGTACTCTATCACTCTATCGTGAATGATGAGACAATAGACCGTGGTGTTAGCCGGAACGTTCTCCTTGTATTTGAATTCTACGCGAACATCGACGGTGGCGCTCTTGATTGATTCGTTTTGGCGAGAGCAATCGATGACCATAAGCGGACTGATTGCAGAAATTTGGTGATAATCAGGAACGGTTCGCAAGTTTCGCACCCATAATACATCTTTCGAAATTTTAGGTACATATTGTACAGCACAGCGAACTTATGTTATGCTCGAAATCTAGGTTCATATCGTCGTCGAGGGATAAAACTCGGAATTCAAATAGAGTTTCATTGGTCAGCTTGCAATCATCGAATTTGGAAGCGTCTTCCATCGGTACGTTTTTTCTTCCAGTCTGTAGCGCGAAGATCACGGTTTCGCAGTTTCTCCAACTGCTCTCGCAGCTTTTACCGCCCACGAATGCTTGGTCATACTTTACAGTAGGGGAAATTCGTACAGATCTCACGAACGGAAGCCCATGCTCAGATATCGTTCGCTCTCTAACGTTCGCAGAAGCAACAGTTTGTTGACGTCGTTCAGTATCACGTGCGGCAGTCGCCATTGTCACATCCTCATTATCCTCAACAGCGTGATCTTTATTTCTGATCCGCATGCGCCACGACGCAATTGTTATCGTTGCGAGTGCGTATCACTATGAGTTCATGTTATATTGTTTATCACTATGCGCTTGTAACCCTCGCAGAAACCGAAAAGTACATTGTGAGGCATGCAAAAGTTGAAATCGTCGAACACTATAGGCGGGAGTTCCCATTCAGAGTTCTGTAAAACTCTATCTCTCTCGTAGTTCAACGATACGTAGTTCTTTATCAAGGTTGTTATTCCGATGTTTCTGCTCTTATCGATCTCCACTCGTATCAAATCTCATCGAACATAAATGCGACGCAGTTGTTGATTAGCTTTGCGACGATTTTTGTATCTTTCTTTGTCGTACCTTCCTTCGCATCCTCTCTCGTCACGAATTTTCCCTCGACGTACAGAAAACTTTCGGACAGCAACATGTACAGATCCTGCTGCTGTATAAATATTCGTATTTCGTCGCTATATCCGAACGTGGTTTTAGCATACGGATTGTAAGTATGAGTCTCTATCCTCACGACACGATTGTCAAAGATCAATGCATCTCCGATATTTAAAATGTCGCTTGGTTTTTCACGACGAAACTTAAGAACGCGACGTTCGCAGTTCAACTCGTTCGCCTTTCCCTCGCACACCTTCCTCGTCGCGTCGTTCCGCGGTAGGATCGCGGACATAGCGTTTGCGTCTCCTTTCGCGTATGACTCGTTCAGGACGAACATTTTTTGCTCGCGCGCATCTCTCTACTGCCTTCGTCGCACGTGGAGTCGCACGTGGAGTCGCACCGTTATCTCCTCCCCGCGAAAGTCGATCAGTCTTCCGTCTTGACGTCCACGCGTGATATCAGTGACGTTCTATGCGATGATAGGGAAATAAATGAGTGATGTCAAGGCGTTCGACAGTTTCTATCCCGTTCGGAGAGAACTCATATATCGTGTGAATCGGTTCGTCGTTGCTGTACGCACCCGCGGTGATATTACTTCACTCGAATGATGATTACACTCATAATGTTCACGGGTCCGTCGGACGTGTGCCATTTGTTCGGCCGTAACACGCGCGACGACGAGAATCCCAGGAGCGAATCGATGTTGTTCGGTTTCGCGAAATTGACTCGATATGCACCTGATCTCGCTTCTCATGATGTTTTCTTTGACGCGAATGATCAGATGTCATGTAACCTTCTCGCCCTCGTCGCTCTCGTCATAAACAACGTTGTCGCTCTCGTCATCGTCGCTCGTCGATCTCTCCCCCTTGCTGTCGATCATTCGCCTCTGATCGCGGCGTTCAGATATTTGTCTATCGCACTCAATTCGTACGAATCCTCGGGAATCGCGATCGTTATGTCGTCAACGTCGTAGTAGAATTTATTATTCGTGGAATCGATGTTCGAATCGTGTTATACGATTCAAAATTCGTGAGACATAACGCGTAACCACTCAGATCTAAGGTGCGAAAGTAGCACGCCATGAGGACACTACTCTTTCCGTGAACGAGAGGTTCAGCGACATCACGACCAAACCCCGAAAGAAATCGCAGGCACAACTGACCGCAGATGCTCTGATCATATGTTTAATACGAACCGCGATTGTACGTTATATTTATGTCGCTGCCGAGATACCTCTCGAACTCCTTCGGCGGTCGAAGATTGGCGAAATCATCAAAATAAACCGCGTCGTTACCTCTCTTCGCGTAGGCGATCCAATGAGTACCGAACCCGTCGAGTCGTCGAGATTCATGATGCCGCTCTCGTTGTGTCGCGCTTTCGACGGTAATGCATTACGCATAAACACTTCACTGAAGAAAGGTATTCATAGACGACGCGTCGAGCAGCTTAGCTGCTCGTTCGTCGTGAAGCCGAAGAGCGGTAATTCGAGCGATCTTAAGCGTTTCTTTCCACGATTTTTTCTTTTTCTCGTTCTTCTAGTCACACCGCTGCCACGTTTATAAGGCGCTAGGTGCAATCCGTGACCCTCCATCGTCCGATTGTAATGTTGCAACTCCTCCAGTTGACGCCCAGTGACTTTTCAGGCATTCACCGCCGCCGCGCCACCGATCAAAGAACCGAGCGCGCCTAGTATCGAAAAAATGAGCAACAAGTCTCCGCGTTTCGTCGTCAGAAGTATTTTTCTCGTCGTCTTCCTCTTCTTCTTTCTTAAACTTATGTCCAGCTTTGTTTTTATTTTCATAGCCGTCCATAGCTGTCGCGGCGGCCCTCTCGCCGAAGGTGGAATCTCCGGCCGTTGTATGTTCGCGTGCCTTCTCGGCGAAAAACTCGATCGGCAGCGTGACGATCGGCGAGTTCCTTGTTTCGCAAGTAGGCGATGTCATGCTTGCGGCACTCCACGGTTTGACACCTCGATCGCCGCGCGAGACCAATTGCTTCACGAGACGGGTGTCGGGTCCGCAAAATTGATACCCGGGAATATGCAGTTTGAAAGGAAGCGCGTTTATCGCATCGAGTAATCCCGCGCCGCTGAGCATTCGTTACAGTTCTTTATGAGAGGCGTTGGACCATCTATGTTCATTGCCACGGACGATTGTAATGCTCCAGATACACGCGACAATGTTGCATCTCGAGGTCCGTTCTCAGATGATTGGATAGTCTGTTTCCACAGTAACTCCGTATCTGTCAAAATCGCGCACGAGACGATCTTCGAGATAAGTTGCAATTGTTCGGCGGATAGGTTGGATATCGCGGAATATCGAGGAATATCGCGTCCGTCAATAGGGAAAACATATCGATCACTGCGCGATCGAATCGTTATCGAGTATAAATAGAGCGACTATTGATCGCGTATCTTCAAAGCGAGCGCACGCGCGTAAATGCAATTCGTTAGACGGTCGCCGGCTATAGGACTGTCCAATCTTGACCGTAAGGCTCGACAAATTTCGAGCGACGCGATCGAGAAGTCGCGCAGACACTCCTCTACTACCGAACACGATACGTTGCATCCTTTGCGACTCCTCCAATTGCGGTAAAAACGTGTTGATAAGCATGCTCGAAAGCCCGCACGGCATGCGCTTCGAGAATGTGTACGTCTACTCGAAAGCCCTGCAACAACCGAATCGATACCTGACGGAGTTGTTTGAGTCATTGGACGAATTCGATTATCACGCGTTCTCGAACGACAGCGATGTCGTGCTTCCCGATTCAATACTCGTGTTCGACGTGGCCTGAGACAAGCAGGAAGTATTTCGCCATGGATTGACATTCGAACATCGATTGTTTCTATCCCTGTCAGATGTACGCTAAAATTCCAAAACATCTGATACGCAACAATGCGAATCTCTTGGTTCTGTTTAGACAGGATAGCACATTCACAACGAGTACGTGAACACGGATATGTCGTAGGACTTTTGCGCCTTGTTTCGCGCGTGTTGGAAACGCAAGTACGGTTTCGTAGTTATCAATAAAGACAGCGCGTTAAGAAACGGTAGATACAGACGAGGATTTAATGATTTCGCCGTGGTATAGAGCAATCAGTTGTGCGACGATGGACGTCGACGCTACGGTGAGTATAGACGTCGACGGGAAAAAAACAGTGCGAGAGATCGCGAAGACTCAGGACTCTATACGTAAAAAGTACAGAACGTTACAGAAAGACCAGTGAGATAGAGGAAGAAATCGCGCTGGAGAAGCGACTCAAATCGATCGTTCAGTTGAAATCGCCGAGAACGAATCGCCGATAACATCGCGCGAGACAACGTGTCGACCGAGGGAATCGACCCGATCGCATCCATCGGCGCTAAGAGGAAATGCGAGACCGACGACGTGCTGTCGTCATCGACGAAGAAACGTTTCTCGACAAGATCGCCCTCGATCACGACGGCTAGTCCCTCGACTAGGAGCGAGTCGGAGGAATCGATATTGAACACGCAATAAGGACCGTTAGGTCGCAGGTATGGGCGCGCTTCTAAGCAGAGACAGATAGAGTGAAATTGACCACGTTTACGGGGTGTACTTCGACGAGAGCGGCGCGATGCTTGGCGACAAGCAATTCGACGTGGTTGACAACAGCGTGATCGTAGGCGATGTGCGATATTCGGATACTCCGGGCTTATACGAGATCTTCAAGAGACTTCCCGACGACGTCGTGTACACGGAGAGCGACAAGCAAACGTATAACAAACGTATAGCAAACAAGAACATATTATTGATTACGAATGCCTATCGACGTGATCACAACGCGTTTATGCCCGTTCTAGGGAACATAGGCTTCAAGTACAAACACATCATTGCGCCGCTTTTGCTCGATAAAGACAAAATTGGCGTTGATCCTAGAAAGGCAATGATAAGAAGAATCGACGTTATCCCATCTGCTATGCGGGCGACAAATAAGAAGGGAGGGTGTGCGTCACGGCGGGGCCCGACCACGAACCAGTCGTGAAAACTCGATTTGAGTCGCTTCTCCAGCGCGATTTCTTCCTCTATCTCACTGGTCTTTCTGTAACGTTCTGTACTTTTTACGTAATTATTTTGCGAAAAAATACCACCTCAGCCAGGAATCGAACCTGGATCTCCTGCTTACCGGGCAGGCATCTTATCCTTTCGACTACCGAGGCATGTGATGATATTTATCGCAAATAACGTGTTTAGAATAACACGTCAACAATACAATATACAACGAATGTTCGAGAGACGGGATGAACTGCGAGCGAGAGTGGACGAGTCGAAGCGCTCGGCGACGCTCAAGAGAAACGAACAAGAAATCTAGAGAAATCCCTGCGAAACGAGCTTAACGAATCGTCGACGAGCCGCGAGAGGATCTCGAGGGACGTGGAGAATCTCGCGCATAGCATGATTGATCTGACAAGAATCGCGGAAGAACTGATGGACAAAAGTAGGTATACTACATCGATTCTAACTCAGGAGCTCCGAGGGGATGGGGGTGTGCGGGGAGGAACGGAGGGCGCAGGGGAGAGGGGAGAGGGAAGTTAGGGCGGCGGTCCTTTGAACTGTGAGAGGATAAGATACTAGGATTCGGTAAAGAAGTAGATAAACAAGTGGATAATAAAAGTTATGAACAAATAGAAAATCTCGAAGGATATGACGTCACGGAGAGGGGTAGCAAGATGAAGGCGATATAAATAAATAGATAAATAAATAGATAAACAAAAAAAAGATAAACAAGCAGATAAATAACGAAGATGATATAAAACAATTGGACAGGGCGCATGGACATGACGTCACAAGGAGGGCCGGGCCCGCCGCCGCCGCCGCCTGCCATGTTCTCATCTTCTCTTTTTCTTTACCAACTATCTCTCTCTCCCATTGCGGCTCTCTATTGTATATCTACTTTTATTTTTATGGTGGGAGGAAAGGAAAAAAAATACATGTTTTTTTGTATATATGTTTATATTTTTAAACAAATTAAATACATTTTTCATTTAAGCATGAAACTTTTTTTATTCACATTTTTTTTCTTACACTAAAAACTAAAGCTAACAGCTCGCAATCGACGAGTTGACGTCTATCGAAGATATCGCAATCGCGTATCGCGTTCGGTATTTCCTCCGGGATCTGTTACAACTGTTGTGTCTGTTACAACAGACGCGATGTTGTGGAGAATCGCATATACTTGGCATCGATCGTATCGACGAATCTGACGAGTCGATCGGACGTCACATCGATACATTCGTCCAGATCAAACATTCGACGTAACGATTCGATCATCGTTATGCGTATGTTCAAAGATTCAAGACGTATGAGTGTAACGTCGTTCATCAGGCAAATTCTGACGGTTAACGGTCCGACACTTATAAAATTGTCTTTGTAATCGTTTCGTAGCAATTTATAGATATTGCATCGCTGTTCGTAGAGTCCCTTCCACGTTTCGAGAGACAGTATCAGTTCCTGTCCTCGATGATCTCCGAGAGCGATCTCCATGTAGCTCGATGGACCAACGTTGATTCCAATTTCCAAAAATTTGTAACCCGTAGCCGTCAGAGTGTAACGTCTGCTTAGTAAGCGCATCGCGCGACGCTCTACCGAAATGCTGTGGAAATTAAATATATATAATATTGCACAATATTGGAAAAAAAAGAAAAAAAATGTAAAAAATGCAATTGAAATTTATGCGTTACGTTTCTTCTTTTGTTTTTCGCCATCATACAGTGCGCTGCGTCCTTTGGCGGAATACATTGCGTGTTGATCGTTTGTACAAACGAATGATGGAGGAGCGGAGTACTTTTCGTGCAGATCGTTTGATGAAGGACTGATCGCATCCGCGTAAATTTTGACATGACAAACCGTTAATCCCCCCCTCCCTCTCTCTCTTTTTCTAGGAATTTCATTGTTGTGATCAAACATGTAGCGACATGTTCGCAAAGGATTGCGACGACGTGTTTAAATTTTTTCCAGAAAAAAAAGCCTTGATAAGATGGCTTTTCGTGGAAATCGACGTGTCGCGACGTTAAGAGAGAGAAGCGCCGATACTCCAGCTGCTATAAACAAATTTTGAAGATAAAAGTTATAAACAAAATTGCGACTCGGTTGCAAATGTCTGATGACGTTCCGGTAAAAGGACAAAGGAACAAAGAAATTGTCGATGATATATAATGGATCATAGGGCGCGCGGGATCACAGTAGATGGAAGTCTAAGAGAAGTCTAAGTGAGAGAAAGAAATAATTGACCATGTGAATATTGTGATTTGAAAATATGGAAGAAGATATCGCGAATATAATGAACGAAGTGTTTGGAGATGAAGAAGAAACGGACATTAATGTTGAAAATATTGATATGGATATTGAAGACGAAGATGAAGATGAAGATGAAAATGAAGAGCACGCACGTCTGACGACAGCGATTACCTAAGTGATCAGAGTGAGGAACTTACAGATTATGTGGAGAAAATTGTTACACGTTCGGAACTCTTTGCACTGAATGGTAATAAAAAACATTGTACAATACAATTTTACTATTCGACGGGTGGTGCACTAATTGTATGTGCCGAATGCATGGTTCGTCTGGCGGACACTGACATTGGAATAATATATACCGTTAGGAAGCATGAGATAAATACCCTTGATGCTGTACGGTCGATTTTGCTCCAATTGTAGTCAGTTCGTATATGTAACAATGCTATGTAACATGTACCCAATTTGCACCACGTAAGAAAGACAATATTAAAGACAAATCACGTGCAAGTGCAAGTGCTCAGTGAAGACGTAATATAACATAAAAAAAATGGAATACCTAGAGCGAGTGGAATGCGAGCTGCTGGCAATACAGCCAGATCGCTATCTTGGCGGAGTGTTTCGCGTGAGTGCAACGATGCGACGAGTGCATCGAACAACTCGAGGAACGCTTAGCCGTGTTAAGCGTTCTCGACTCACCGTTGCAAATAGACAATCTATGGTGGCGAGGATCGCACGACTCGCGGATGCAAAGGTACAATTAGAAAGACGTTTCGTGCACATTGGTGGCGAGTACGCGAGTAGAGACAATGGATCTCTTGTTTGGCGCGAGATTGATACGGTGTTTGAAAGCCGTATTGATAGGTGTGATTAAAGTGACTATATCAAGTCGCGACGATTTTTGGAAGACGCTGATAGTGTAGTGCTCGAGCGAGTGCGAGACATTGTACAAAGACACAATAGTGTGAATGTGAACCCCGCGTTCAACGGCGAGTTTGTGACGAGCGATAAACGCGCAATAAAAGTATAAACACAAAAAAACTATGAACTCTTTCGAGTGTCAAATTTGGACGAGTGGTACGAGCAGCACGTCATCGATCCCACGTTGGCGTCGCTCGAAGAGTTCCAGGAACGCGACAGTGGATGGGTGTTGTCACATATATTAAATTTGACAATTAAATGAATAAATGAATAATCCAATGCACGCGAGATGTTACATCGAATTGCCGCGGGAAATTATGTTAAAGCGAGCGGTGATCAACGTATGATCCAAGGACAATGCGTGTTTCGCGTTGTCGGTGGTCACGGCTCTGCATCCGGTCGAAAGAAATAAAGATCGGGAATTGTCGTACCCGCATTATACGACAGTGTTAAATTTCCAAGACATTACATTTTCGATGACGTTGATTCAGATTAAAAGATTCGAACATCTCAACGATATCTTAATCAACGTTTACGATATCAAGGAAAAAGAGATACGGTTGACAGATAAGATAATGGAGAAGCACGCAATCTATTGTACGTGCAGGATCCTCGCGACGACAACGCGGGGCACTTCGCGTACATTAAAGACCTGTGCCGCCTTGTGAGCTCGCAATTGAATAAATACGGAGATTTGAGAGAGAAATACTTTTGCGACCGGTATGTATTTTAACAAAGTTTATTTCTCTTATAAAATTGTTTATTAAATACTAAAAAAAATCATATTTTCCGTTTGCAGATGTCTACATTACTTCAGTTCGTCTGAAAAATTGCAATCGCATACAACGGACTGCGAAAAGATGAACAATTGCACCATTCGATTGTCGAGCGAAGATGACAAGTGACTCAAATTCAAAAACCATACAAAGGAACGACTTCCTTTTTGTCATTTACGCGGTCTTGGAGTGCGTACTACGAACGGAATCGGCAGAGAAGGAAGACGCATCGTACACCTATTAGCAGCACGAGGTATTTAGTATCGGATACTACGTGTGATACTCGTATGACGCGTTATCGGTATATCGATTTCGTCGCGGCGTTGCGTTCGTTCGGCAACTCGAAGATTTGGCGCATCAAATAAAAATTCTATTATCCATGAATGTCCCTATGGAAATGTTGTCGAGAGAACAGTGGGAGGTATATCATAGCGCGACGCGTTGTCATATTTGTGAAAAACTATTTGCGTCGGACGACACGCGGGTACGCAATCATTGCCACCTTACCGGTCGTTACCGTGGTCCCGCGCCATTCAAATTGTAATCTTAATTATAAAGATTCATATTATATTCCCATAATATTTCACAATATCCGGTTATGACGCGCACTTTGTCATCATGGAAAAGCTCGGCGTTCGAAGGCAGAATCGACGTGCTGCCGATAACAAAAGAAAAATACATCTCGTTTACAAAACACGTTAAAGATACCGCCGAGAGATCAGATTCATGAAATTGCGTACGACTGCGGTTCATTTGTACAAATTTTTAAATACTAGCCTCGATAAATTGGTATCTTTTTTGACGAAAGAGAAATTGAAAATTTTATGTTCCGAATTTTCCACGTTATCAAACGAAGATTTTGAGATTGTTGACGCGCAAAGGTGTCTTTCCCTACGAATACGTGGATCACGCGGACAAGCTGCAGGACACGCGCCTACCACCGCGCGAATCATTCTATAACTTGTTGATCGGTGATACGGTGTCGGAAAACGATTACGCGCACGCTGCGAAAGTCTGGCAGCGGTTCTCCATTAAACCCTAGGAGAATACAGCGATCTGTATTTAAAAACCGATGTCTTATTATTGACCGACGTTTTCGAAAATTTCCGCGAAAGTTGTATCAAAAGTTACAGTCTCGATCCCGCTCATTACTACACATTGCCAGGTTTCACGTGGGACGCCATGCTGAAACATACGCGTGTAAAATTTGAGTTGCTCACCGACATCGATATGGTTATGTTTATCGAGGTGGTCTCAGTCAATGTTCCGGCAGATACGCGCAAGCCAATAACAAGTACATGCGTTCGTACGATCCGTCGAAACCGTCGTATTTAATGATACTACGACGATTTGATTGATACTACGATGTGAACAATCTGTACAGATGGGTAATGTGTCAACCGTTGCCCTATGCCGAATTTCGATGGGTTGAAGACGTTGCGAACTTTGACGCGAGCGCAATCGCTCCGGATTCACCTACAGATTATGTTCTCGAGGTCGATCTCGAGTATCTGCATCATCTGCACGATCGACACACTGACCTACCTTTCTGTCCGACGTGCGATAAACCACCCGACACGCGGCAGAATAAACTTCTCGCGACGTTATATGATAAGAACGTCATCCACTATCGCAACCTGCAGCAATGTACGCGCTATGATCTTCGTATTGTAAAGATACACTGCGTACTACAATTTGCTCAATCCACCTCCGCGATTACATCGAACTCAATATACACTTTAGAACGTGCGCGAAAAACGATTTCGAGAAAAATTTGTACAAATTAATGAACAACGCGGTATTCGGTAAAATAATGGAAAATGTTCGCAATCATATAAAATTGATAACAAAATGGGATAGACGGTATGACACGGAGGCAATGATCGCGAAACCAAATTTCCAGAGCCGCAGCGTCTTTGCGGAAAATTTAGTCGCCATCGAATTGCGACTCGAAGTGAAATTCGACAAGCCGATTTATGTGGGTATGTGTATATTCGACATATCGAAAATTTTCTTGTACGAATTTCACCACGAGTGTATGTCACCGCTATATCGCGATAAATATAAGATCATATACACCGACACGGACAGTCTCATATATCACATCGAGTGCGATGACTTGTACGAGACGATGAAACGCGATATCGCTAGATTCGATACGAGCGATTATCCGCCGGACAACGCGTACGGAATGCCTCTCATGAATAAAAAAAGTACCCGGCCTAAAAACCCGTATGCGGTGAGGGTTGATGGTAAAAAGGATACCAAAAAGGCGAAAGGTATAAAAAGTAACGTCATAGCGCGGACAATAACGTTCGACGATTACACGCGGTGCTTGAATGAAGAGATCGAAATGACTCATCGCCAGTCATGTATAAGTTACACCAAGTACACCAAGTTACCCAAGTACTCCAAGTATATACGGTGTCCGAGTCGAAAATCGCTCTGAGTCCGTACGATGACAAACGATACATCTTACCGGATTCGACAGAAACGTTACCGTGGGTACACTGGCGGATTCCGTTGTAATATATTAGGTATACAAAAAAGTTCTGAGCTTTAGATTTCATACAACCGAAATAATAATTTAAATTTTATATATCTTCCCGTCCTTTTGCAGTTTTAAAGCGTTGACATTTGACCTTCTAAAATGTCATACGGTTTGGCGTTTGATGCACATAACCTTAAAAATCAGTAGTGTTCACGATGGCAATAACAAAAAAGCATATTCGATTTTCCATTCACTTCGCGTTTCATCTGAAGAAAAATGCTGCTGAAGCCACTGCAATGATTTGTGCTGCATATGGAAAGAACGCTGTAAGTCATACTACATGTAAAAGATGGTATCAAAAATTTCGCCAAGGAGATTTCAGTCTTGAAGATGAACCGCGTGCTGGACGCCCTCAAAAGATTGAAACGGACGAATTGCAAGCACTGCTGGATATAAACTCTGCGCAAACTGAAAAGGAGCTTGCAGAACAGCTTGGCGTTACGCAGCAAACTATTTCCGTACGTTTACATACGATGGGAAAGATTCAGAAGGAAGGCCGATGGATTCCGCATGAATTGTCCGAAGACAACAAAAATTATTGGCGTGACACTGCACTCACTTTGCTTTCAAAGTTCCGGAAAAAAGATTTTCTGCACAAAATCATTACAAGCGATGAAAAGTGGATTCTTTAACCCTAAACGTAAAAAATCATGGGTTGATTCTGGTCAACCTTCGACATCGACGCCAAAGCCCAATATCCACGCCAAGAAGATTTTGCTCTATATCTGGTGGGATTGGAAAGGTGTGTTGTATTACGAGTTATTACAATCGGATAAAACAATCACGGCAGACTGCTACCAACAACAATTGACCAATTTGAGCGATGCATTAGAAGAAAAGAGGCCATTTACTGGCCAAGGACGTCGTAAAGTGATCTTGCTTCATGACAATGCTCGACCACATGTTGCGAAAGCGACTCAGGATATATCTTTGCGTTAGGCTGGGAACTTCTCCCGCACGCGGCGTATAGCCTATACATGGCGCCTTCCGATTACTACCTATTCCGATCGTTGCAGCATCATTTGGCTGATACACATTTCGTGAGATTTGAAGAGATACGAAAATGCATTTTGATGACTTTATCGCTTTGAAGCCGGTGAGCTTCTATCATCAAGGAATTCGCAAGCTACCCGAAAGATGGCAAAGGTCGTTGATGCAAACGGGGAATATTTCGCTGATTAATATTTTTTTGTTTCTTTTTGAATAAAGATTGAATTTTACAAAAAAAAGCTCAGAACTTTTTTGTACACCTAATACATGTATATGTAATGTACATATATTTATATATATATATACGCACATATGTATATACATACGTATGTACGTGTGTACGTATGTATGTACCTATGTATCTATGTACCTATATATCTACGTATCTATGTATCTATGTATCTATGTACGTATGTACGTATCTATGTATCTATGCACCTATATATCTATGTACATATATACGTATGTATGTATGTACGTATGTACGTATGTATTTATGTATGTATGTATGTATTATCATAAGTTTCATTATTGCTACCATATATGTATAGTTTTACTAAGATGTAATGGAAGAAAAAAACTCTTTATGTATACATTGTATTATACATTGTATATTTATTTTTTAATACATTGTAAAAATAAAAAATGAATTAAATCGCACTGCTTTTATTTATCCATGAATTGTGCGATCCATTGAATCCACATCATTTCACGTAAACCTTGTCTCTTTTCCTGCGCAGTACTTTCTCCACGAGATACATGTCCGGATGAGTTGCGCGATTCAACTCGTGCTCGTAGAACGCTCCAATGACGGCTTTTTCGCGATATTCTTGAGCGGATAGGTCACGATTAGTATGCTGCACTTAAACGATCTTAAACACCAGTGGTCCAATTTGGCGTGTAACCTTTTTCGACTGTCTTGTACTTGCTTACGCGTATCGAATCGCCTACTTTGAATTTTGCTGGACCTGCGATCTTTATTGCGCTGTGTCCAAGAATCTTTTGACGATCGCGGGAGTTACGTCGGCGGGTCACATACCGATAGTGCGATGCTTGCGCGCGTTGTAATCTGACACGAGACGAGGTAGCGCGTCAACCCACTTGTAAGTGCCGTTGAACGTAAACATCTTCCACATGTCGTTCTTAATGCGATTGAATCGCTCGACGATCGATGCCTTCAACACCGTATACATAGAATAATGATTAACGTTGTGTTTTTTCAAGAATTTCTGCACATCGATGATGTAAAACTCCTTTCCTACCCTTTTGCAAATTTCTCAGACATCTTCCGCTCTCTCGAATTATCTTAGCGATAGCGTTAGCCGTCTCGCTTCCGACCTCTTGAGCGGTACAACCCAGGCGTACTTGCTCAACGCATCGATGACGGTGAGTATGTAATGACCTCTGTTAAAACTCAAGTATGGACGCATCTCAGCCTGCCACAGATCGTCGTATCTCCGAATTACGACACTTCGCGAAATATTTCTCCTCATCGGAGCATGCAATTCCTCAATGATTCGTCGCCTCTCGGAACTAACATTTTTTTCACGTCCATCGGATCTCATTTCGTTTCGATGATGTTTAATAGTAAATAAGATTTAAAATTGTTTTTTCCTCACTGTCGACTGGCTCGTTTCGTCGATACGCGATTAATTTATAATAATGCCGGCTTCGCGAAGTTCCTCGATGATCAACAGCATCTCGTTGTCGTGAGCGTTATTACCAGCTCGTTGGGATTGTCCCAATGCACGTAATCGATCTTGTTGTCGTTTAACTTCATGATGGATGGTATATTGCCAATATCTGCACCCTTTTTACCACTTTTCTTATATGTAGATACAAGCGGAGCGATGATGTTAATGTACTTGTATCCCTTGTTGCCCATAATGGGATTATAGGCACTGTGGCCACATCTATGAGCATTCGTTGTTAACGGTATACTTTTATATGTTTGTTTGTCATCTTCGGTGAATATAGTCTCATCGGGAAGTCTCTTGAAGATCAATTCGTATAATCCTGGTGTACCATTGTATCTTACATTATCTATGATTATGGAGTCATCTTTGTCAACGTCAAACTTTTTGTCACCGAGCATCGTATCACTTTTGTCGAAATAGACACCGTATACATTATCGCTTTATCTATGTCATCGAGAAGAAGACGCACGTACTTTCGTCCCAACCATTCTAGCTGACCATGAAGCATCTCGCGGCTTCCTCTTTGCGTTTGCAGAGTCTGTTTGATGATTGTTTTCGGTGACGGTTCATCGCTCGTCTTTTGTCTCAAAAACATCTTCGTTTCATACAAATAACGGTATTTTCGATGGTTTTTTAGATAATTCTTTCGGCGGTTCTTTCGTAGATTCTTTTGTAGATTCGTATGTAAATGAATCTGACGTGGTGTTCAATTGTTTTGTATGTTTCTTTTTAAGCGGTGTTAATTTCAACCATCCAACGTCCAATACGAATTTCTATTAGTTGTGTTATCATCGCCGTCATCACGTTTCTTTTTCTTAATACCGATATCCTTTGCAACATTGATTTCTTTTTTAATCGGTTGAGATTCCTCAATATTTTCAACAATCTGTTTTAGAGGTTCGACGAGGGGCTTGAAACGTCTCTCCAATGTTACATCTTCAGCTATCTTACCAGTTTTCAAAGTGCGATATTTTCTGCGAATCGAATCGCTCGTTTCTGCAATCTGTTTCATTATTTTCTCGCGATCTTTGGTGTTATCCATGTTGCTTGCTTGACGTATCGACATCGACTAATCCCGTTATGGTACCGCGAACGTGTTAAATTATTTTCTATATCGCCCATTGAAGCGGATTGTCTTTATCTATCACTAGAAATCCGTGCTACTCGTGCTGCCAACAATCGCGGCATAACGCATAGAATTCATCGTACGACATGTCGGTATTCACGTGATCGTTGTAAACATGTTTCAAGTTGGTACTAATGTTTGAATAGGATCAGCAGGTTCGCATTGTCGCGTATCAGTCGCGTATCATAACCAATGTACAATTGGAGCAGACGTATGCGCGTACCGTACTTCAGAAGTGTTTTTATGCGTAACGCGTTATCGATTAGCGGCGTGTGTCGAAAGGAGAGCGGTATCGTAAATCTGGACGATGCGATGGGTCTCGGTACTCATTGGGTATAGTACGCAAAGAGAAACGATCGCGTCGTGTACTTCGACAGTTTCGATAATCTTCGACCGCCCGAGGAACTGGTGCGATATTTCGGAGACAGTGTTATGACAATAGAGTACAATCGAACGTCCTATCAGACGTACGATCAGAGCTGCGGACAGCTGTGTCTGTGGTTTCTCCAAACGGTCGACGCGCGTAAATTTATAAAGTCTGACAAAATGTCGCGACGTCTCAGTATTCATTGAATGCTTTTTCCAACATGTCGCTGACGCTTACGCTGAGCGGGAAGAGCAGCGTTCTCGCGGCAAACTACTTTCCAGCCATATTTGAGCGATGATGACTACGAGCTTGGTCTAACAATTTTGGAGACTTATCACGATACCGAATGTAAACGCTTCGAACAATACATTTTATTTTGACAAAGATGACACAGAAATTACGATTCCCGAGGGGTATGAACTGCAGGCCATAAATTTTTGAGATGTGAGATTTTACGACCGCGACGCGACGCGCCCGATGGTAACGCTGATGATCGCGCGCGATGATGACGAGATTAGGGAATATCCGATAGTGCTCCGTGCAAATTACAACACGATGAGACGTGAGATTAAATGCACTTACAGAATAAACTTTAACAAGCCCAATAACATTAGATCGCTGCTGGGTTTCTCGAAGCGTATACTGCAACCGCGAAGGTGGCATGAATCGGACGTGTCGATCAACATAATAAACATTATCGATATAGAATGCAACGTGATCGCGGGCGCGTACAGCAACGACAAAAGTGTGCACACGATACATGAATTTTCGCCGAGCGTGCCGCCAGGATATAAGATATCGGAAAGACCGATGCAGATTATTTATCTGCCAGTCATCGTACGGAGCATTACGGAGCTAACGATACGCATTGTTGACCAGAACGGACAATTGCTCGATTTCAGAGGAGAAGAGATCACCGTCAGACTGCACGTACGACAATAGCGATAATACGAGCGTGACATTTGAGATGCTCGTGTTGAACGAAGCGAAGCAGAGAGATAACGCATATTTTACAAAAGAATAAACATCAATCGACAATATTCGCTCATCCGGTTGCATCAAGAAGAGGAAGAAACTCAATGCGTCGATCGTTAAATTTTTACAAGCTTTAGGATTCGCGGTGCGCAACTTGTGAGATGACCGATATTCTAAACATCGAAGACGAGCCAATCTTCGACGATCGCATCGTCAAGCTTGAGACTCACGTGTACAATCCGTTCGCCAATACAACGTTTGAATACAGCGATGAGATAAGAATACCCATACAGCAACATATAGAAAGCTTTCGTATGGCAATGTGTACAGGATCTGTACACATTGCCATACGAAAGCTTTTTATATGTCGAGGGAAAACTAACGAAGAAGAGTTGTCGAAGGATCTGATGTGATGTTGAGAAATAATGTTGTCACGTTCATGTTCGATGAGATTCGATGGTATGGAGTTACGAGCTCGATGGTATGGAGATTAATCGTAATAGAAACGTGGGCATAACTAGCACGCTCAAACACTATGTAACGACATCATCCAACAGAAGCGTGATTCTGAGGAATGCCGGCTGGGATGCGCGTATTAGCGCAGATGGATATTTTAATTTTTGTGTATCTCTCTATTCACTGTTGGGATTTTGCGAGAATTACAGACGCGTGGTAATCAACGCTCGTCACGAGTTGATCTTGATACGATCGCGTAACGATAACAATTGTCTGATGGGAAATTCGGCGTTGGATCCTGTGATCGATTTATTCAAGATACAATGGTGAATGCCGCACGTATTATTGAGCCAGATAAAAAAACTATCGATGCTGCACACTTTGGAGAGCGGACGATATTTGAGCATGGCTTTTTGGTCGTGGGATCTGTACGAGTTTCCATTGTTGCAGCGTACAACCAAGCATTTGTGGCCCATCAAGACCGCTACTCAGCTCGAGAAGCCGCGATACATCATCTTCGCTCTGCAAACAGGCCGAAAAGAACGTCATGACCAAGGACACAAGTAGATTCGACGACTGCAACTTGACCAACGTGAAATTTTATCTGAACTCAGAATGTTATCCGTACGACGATATGAATCTGGATTTCGACAAAAACAGATGGTCCGTATTGTATGAAACGTACGCGCGTTTCTGCAAGGGTTACTACGGATACGAGCCGAGTCTCACCGTCATTTCTACATAACGGTCCATTCGTAATCATCGATTATTCTCGACAAAACGAATCGGTCAAGAGCGCAACCGTGGACGTGAGATTGGAATTTGAGACTAAGGAGAACGTATCGATGAATACCACTGCGTACTGTTTCATTATACACGATCGCGTGGTTCAGTATAACCCGTTGACCAATGTTGTACGCAAAATCACCTAAGAGCATCGCTAGCATGACAGAGAGACAATAAAATCTACGATACCGAAATCGACCGCAGTCTCGAAAAAAATGCTTGTCATGGTCGTGCCAACGTTCGTAGGGCTGTAAGGTTTTCTGGTTGTTGGAGAACAGTTTGTTGTAAAAGAGTTTGCTGCTCTCAGAGAATGGACCGTTCTCTCTCTCTACATTTTCGCAAGCCCTATACATGGCATTTCCTCGCAAGTGCCGACAAGTCTACGCTGGGTGATACGTCATCACCATAGACTGTGATGGAACGACGGAACGATTCCGTACAGCGAAGCTAGGAGTTTGATTACAAAGGCTGTACACGGAACGAAAGATGACGACGACGACGATGACAACGACGACGACGATGCTATCGTATATGTCAAGGAACATGAAAAACGACAATGGCTGTGGAACTTGCTTCTGGATGCTGAGCAAGAACGCGTGTACATCAAGACTCTGGATGCTGATTACGAAGACGTAAATTCTCTCAGCAATCTGGACGCTGATAATACTATGCGATGCGAATATCGCTATACTAATTGCGCTTTACAAAATGTATTTAAATTGTTTAATTGGTGATCAGATAACCATTAATAAAATAAATAAATAAATAAATATGATATACAAATTGTGTGTTTTTTTTTATTCCTTTCCATTGCGCTGATAATATTCTAACGATCGACGTATCGCTTCTTATCATATAACGTCGCGAGAAATTTATTTTGTCGGGGTGACTTATCACGCGTCGGACAGGAATGTAGGTTAGTGTATCGGTCATGCACATGACAAAGAAATTGCATCACGATTTAAAAGTGAAAATTTTTTTTTATTTATATTTTTTTTACATGACACTTTACATTTTTAATACTGATTATCTAATAATTCGTATAATGCTTCTTCTTTGTTTTTTTATCTGAACATGGCCGATATAACAGTCATAGCTGTCATAGCGAAATGCTCTATGTTATTAAACACCTCCGATTTTTTGCCTTTTTCTTGGCCACTATAACATCCTCGTCAGCTTCTTTACAAATTTCTATCATAGAGTCAGCGATATCCATTGCCCATTGTTTTTTGCCTATTGACAATGATATATTATACGCATTTCCTCTGTAATGATGGTATATGCATATCTTCCAGAAATTGTTTGGGAGGAATCGAGAAGTGGGGGAATCGGGGATTGCGTTTCTTCACAAAATTGTGGAGATTCGGGGTGTAATATTTTCTTAAAAAATAATCCGTTACGTTCAGCGATGGATAGGCCGTTACGTTCCGTAACGGAGAATTCGTTAATTCTTCGATTGATCGATAACTGCACATCTCGTCATTTATTAATTCAGCACCATAGTGTTCACAATGACTGCATGTCACGATTTCTCTCAATGAAAAGCTCATTTCTTGTCTCTCTTTAGCAGTATCCTCACTATATAAAAAAAAAGATTCAAAATTATGAGTCATCATGCATATATATATATATATTTCATTATATATTTCATTCTTCTAATATACTCATACTCAACTGATCTTATCTTATCAATACTTTCCACAAATTAGCAGACAGGAGAGCACCGTTATAAGTGTTAATCAATACATAAGACACTTCACGTTTTTTTTTTTGTATCATATCGGCTTTCTCTCACATTCGTTCCACCTACTGTGATCCCACGCGTCCAATGACCTATTATATATCATCGACAATTTCTTTGTCCCTTTGTCTAAAAATCAGAGTGTCGTCATACGTTTGCAACCGAATCGCAATTTGTTTACCTATTTATCTATTTGTTTATAACTTTTATTATCTTTGCAATTTATTCATAGCAGTCGGATTATCGGCGCTTCTCTCTTAACACGTCGATACGTACGTCAATTTCTAGGAAAAGTCATCTTTCGCGGCTTCTCCTAGAAAAAAAGCGGCATCGCTATGTTCTCATATATTTATCATCTTTTCTTTTCGTCGTGCTCTCTCTATTGTATACGTATACCCTCTATTTCTCTCTCCCGTCTTTTTCTTATTTTATCTATAGTGTTTAGTACGCGCATATCTTTGTTTTCTAAACGTTCAATTTCATGAGTCTTGTGGCGGCATATTGACAGTCATTGAAACGTCTTCGCAATGGCATCACCCCGGCAATAATTTTGTGCGCGAAGAATCGCCCGATGTTTTAGACATGTTTAATGAAGTGCCCATAATAATACTTCCCGACAAGGATAATGATGATGACGATAGTGATTTCGAAATCGGGGTGATGCCATTGCGTTTCACGACTGCCAATATGCCGCCACAAGACTCATTGCATGAAATTGAACGTTTTTAAACAATTTTGCGACCCATGAGCGCTTTGACTTTATACACATGTGAATGAATATTATCCACGTAGTACAACGACGGTACTGTCGTGATAAATGTGGAGAAACAGTATATTTATTACGTTGACAACAACCTTCTCGTTGATATTGTGCAATTGCGATGGTCAGTAGAGTTGTATGAACTTATTAGTATTGACTTCAGCGGAGAATGAGGAGGAGGAAAATTATCCAGAAGATCCAGAAATTCCAGTGGATAATTTCGAGGATGTAGATAAAGTCCCTCTCCCCGCGGGTTAATCCGCGGGATGTGGATGAAATTCCCCTCCCGCGGATAATCCAGAGGGGGGTATAAAAATTATTTTTTTTCTTTTGTATTTAATTAAGTAACATTTTCTTGGATTGTTGACATTTCTTTTGTGTGCGTGTATTTTGAATGACATTGTCTTGGATTATTGACATTATTGCCGAGATGATGCCATTTCTTTTTTGGATTACTCTTCTATCCTCAACTGGTGAGTCTTTTTTTGTATTTTTTTCCTTTTTTATTTTTTTACTCGGCGGCGGCGGCGGGTCTCCTTCCGATGTCATGTCCACGCGCTCTGTCCAATTTCTTTATATCATCTTCGTTATTTATTTTATTGTTTATCTTTTTTTGTTTGTCTATTTGTTTATCTATTTATATTGCCTTCACCCTCCCCCCTCCATGACGTCATGTTCTTAGAGATTTTCTATTTGTTTAATATAACTTTTATTATCCACTTGTTTATCTACTTCTTTACCGAATCCTAGTATCTTATCCTCCCACGGTTCAAAGGACCGCCGCCCCTGACTTCCCCCTCCCCTCTTCCCCGCGCCTTCCGTTCCCCCCGCACACCGGCACCCCCCTTGGAGCTCCTGAGTTAGAATCGGTGTAATATATCGGTGTAATATACTGACAAAGCAGTAACGAGAGAGACGTTGAACAAAACGTCTCATTGAAGTGGATAAAATGATGATTAGGGAAACGATAGATGAGTTACTAGTCGTGCTAAAAACGAATACCCCGAATACCATGAAACACGCGATTAACATTTGGAACGAGGAACAAGAGCGAATGCGCGATACAACAAGTACGAATAAAACTAGCGCCTCCGCGTAAATCGACGATGAGCATCAAGAAGAGGAGACTTGTCGGAGACCTTCACGCGCCCACGCGAAGGAACTTTCCGCGTCGTCGCGTCGTGGTGCGTGGTTATAATGACCTGTTGCAGATCGATGTGATCGAGATGCGTCCGTACGCGCAACAAAACAAAGGTTACAACTACGTGATGACGGTTATCGACGTGTTGAGCAAGTACGCGTGGACGGTACCGCTGAAGAGCAAGAGCAGAAGCGAGATAGCCGCGGCATTGTCTATTTCGCGATGACGCTCGACATTCGTGAAATCTACAAACGGACAAGGGCAAGGAGTTCTACAACGCCGTCGTAAAAGCAATTACGAACAGGTACAATATACGTCACTACTCGACATACTCGGTGATGAAGGCAACGGTAGTGGAGCGGTTTAATTACACGCTCAAGAACGACATGTGGAGGTTTTTCACGCTCAACGGATCGTACAAATGGTTCGACGCTTTACCGCGTTTAATCTTGGAGTATAACAACCGCGTGCATCGGAACGCGACCGGCGAACATAACTCCCACCGTTAGAGACTCCTCTCCACGGTATACAGTCACTTGAAGATCGCAGCTCCCGCGAGGTTCAAGGTGAATGATACGCGTCAACAAATTCAAAACGATATTCGAGAAAGGATATACACCTAACTGAACGACCGATGTTTCCCGAATCGCTAAGGTGCAATGCATGAATCCTGACGTATCTGTTGAAAGATTATCGCGGAGAGCCAGTAGCTGGAGGATTCTACAAACACTAGTTACTACGAGTTTCCAATCCGGATATCTATCTCGTGGAAAAAGTGCTATGTAGAAAGGACGATAGGGTTTTTGTCAAGTAGTTAGGAATCGACAATGCACATAACTCTTGGATACATAAAACGGCTGTATTGTAATATAAAAACACGTAAGACAGCTGTATTATAATGTAATGAATAAAAAAGCACAAAGAATATTTTACGTGAAAATATTACTCATACTACATTGATAAAATTACTTAACAGCGGTATCTTATAATGATACAGTAAAGTATCGGTGGAATCGGGGATCACGTATCGCTTATCGTTGTACGGACTCAAAGCTAGTTTCAGTTCGGTGTAGACTTCGTGCAGCATTGAGCGTATACACGCCTGATGTCTCAATTGCTGCGACAATTCGTTCAAGCACTGCGCGAAATCCTCGAACGTTATCGTTTTCGCGACGATGCTCCTCTTGACGCCCTTTATTTTCTTCATATCGCTCTTCCCCATAACTTTCGGAGCATACATCTTCGCCCTGAATCCTATAAACTCCGTCATGATTGCTGTTATTCTCATCCTTCATCAAACCGAGGACCTTCTTGTTCGCGCGCGGCATATCGTACGCGTTGTCGTCGGGGTAATCGCTGGTGTCGAATCTCGCGATATCTCGTTTCATATTTTCGTAAACGTTCTCGCATTCCAGAAGATATAATCAAGCTATCGGTATCCGTGTAATAACATAGTTTTGTCCGTGTTTTATCCGTGTAATAACATTTAGTGCGATACAACAGTATTATGTAATCGTAATGAAATTCGTACAAACGCGTCTTGGATATCTCTAAAATGCACATAATGACGTAGATCGGTTTGTTGAACTTAACTTCTAATTTGCGCAACTCGACAGCCGTGAGATTTTCGTCGAAGACGCTCTTGCTGTGAAAGTTCGGTTTTGCGATCATCGCTTCCGCGCCTATCTCCCAACGTGTCACGAGTCTCACGTCTACGTGATCGCACACATTCTCCATAGTCTTATCAAAAACCGCGTTGTTCATCAGCTTGTACAGATTCCTCTCGAACTCGTTACTCGTGCGAGTTCTTCGTTCCGTATTAAGTTCGATATACGCACGCAACCAAAGAGACTGTGCGAATTGCAACGCGCGATCCTCGTCACGCGTAAACCGTGTCGAACGTACTGTTGAAGATATGTTGCGATAGTGCGTCACGTAAGAGCGACTTGTAGAGCGTGGCAAGTAGCTTTTCATCCTGCTTTCCCGGGAGTTTCTCGCGCGTCGGACAGAAGGGAAGGTCCGCGCAATTTTTCCATCATGAAGATACCATCATGGATACTCCAAAGCGCAGTCTCCTTGGCTGTCATACTCGTAAATATGTCCTTGCGCGTGAGCAACTCGAAATTCTCTGCGACGAGACCGGAGAATTCGAATCGCGCGATCCTCAATTTTGATCTAGATACGAAGCTAATTTCTCGAGATTGGCACTGAGAAACTTAAATGAATCTACGAAACATAGCTTACGCAGTTTTTCCATTCGCCGAAATCGGTGACGGTTTTTGAAAACGCAATGTAATTCTCCTTAATCAGCGATAACAAGTCGACTCTATCCCTGAAAGCGTTCGCTACATCTCTGATAATAAAATGCGTGTCGTAATCCGATAGATTGTGAAAGAACACGGGAATAATGAACGCATTCTGATAGTTCAAATTGCAGCTCGCATGCCCAGGACGTCTGTAACGTCCGGTAAGGTGACAATGATCGCGCACGCGAATGTCGTGCAATTCGAACGTCCTCCCGCAGACGTGGAAACGGGTCATCATCTCTCTGGAGTACTAGTCGTAGAGATTCGAGAGAATACATGTATATTATAATATACGTATATATGTGTATCATTGTATTGTTGACGTGTTATTCTAAACACGTTATTTGCAATAAATATCATCACATGCCTCGGTAGTCGAAGGGATGCCTGCCCAATAAGCAGGAGATCCAGGTTCGATTCCTGGCTGAAGTGATATTTTTTCACAAAATAATTACGAGTTTTCACGACTGATTCGTGGTCGAGTTCCGCCGTGACGCACATCCTCCCTTCTTATTTAGGGACTCCGCTCGTCCGGTATGAGCTCCGACATCTGTACAATGGAATGCGGAAAGGACCCTCTTCATACGGCACGCGAGAGCGCGCAGCTCGTCGACGAATCACGAGACATAATCGTCACTGCGTCGATCTGTACGCGGATACGATTCCGTCATACGAGCTATACAGATAATATCCCACGCTGAACGCTGAATGTGGTGTTGATAGGCGAATCTCTGGTCGAGATTTTCCACGCATTGTCGATTTTTCTTTTCTAAAACGCACTCCAGATCAATGTACACAACGAATCGGAGTCTCTCCTTCCTGTCATGATTGCGGAAAGAGCCACTTGCTGTCCTCGCTCGGAAGAATAACGGCGCAGTCGTTCACTCTTCCGCATTCGACGCTATGCGCGACCAATTTCTCGTTAAAGTAAAAATAATGCAGACTGAAAAAAAATGATCTATAATTAATAAAATTTACCTCGCGACGAGCATAGTCTCTCTCTTACTCTTACCGACCGCATATGTGCTTCTTTCTTTATGCCTGTTTATTTGAGATCCTAACAGTCGAGACAGGTGCTTTATCCACACGAAGGGACCAATGTTATCGTGCCGCTCGTTCGACAGATAGAGCAAATTCATGTGCGTAGACCTCTTGTTCTCCGTAAGCAACAAGAGAACGATCAAGATACCGTTCCTCTCCCTTTTCTCTCGAATGATAAACACGTTGATAGACAAATCGTTAAGATGCTCGAATCTGGCAATTTGTCGTTATAGGAAATAGCGTTATAGGAAACTCGACACCGTCGAGATTTACCGTCGAATAGTCAGAATATGACGAAGATCTCTCCGGGTGTAAATCGACGGAGTACAGAGCGATCGTTACCGCCCATGCGAAACACACGTTGTCGTACGGACGTACGTTGATCATGGCTCTCTTATTCCTTATCTCCAGCGGAAGTAACATCCAACACCGAGCGTGCATGGGATTATACTTGTTCACATTAGTTATCAAATTTAATATATGAAATAACGCCCAACCGCTGTCGCGGTGAAATTCCTCCAGTGCCGTCAGAATAACGTCCATGACATCTCCGTCGTATCATTCTCGTAGATCGAACATACGAAGAACTAATGATTCTTTGTACAAATGCTTTAACAGCGTTCTTGCCATTCGCGACAAACATGAAACACGCGTGTTGATCTTCAAACACGCGTGTATCTCGAGATTGACGCACATTCGCTCGAGTATCGTGTCTCTCGCGTCCTCGAGAAACCGCCGGGTCCGACGTACTCGATGTTCATCACCGCACCAGTTAATACACGTTTCACGAAGACCGTTTCGATATTCACCCACTCGAACTCTTTCGAGCCGTCATACCCAACTCGCGTAACCGAAATGTCGACTCAAAACGGTTCTCGCGCCCTCCAATTGCGATATTCGAAAGATCAGAAAATTCACCGTTCTGGTAATCGTAGGATCGACTCTGCTCTTGCACCTGTTTCGCAAATAACGAATAATGCGCTAGCGAAGAAACCATTCTAAAAAATAACGCCCCGAACCTCCCGACCGCCAGGGGGAAACCATCCCCAACCGCCAGAAGGAAGACAATCCCTACCGACCGAGAAAAATTACTCCAACGACCGCCAGGAGAAACCACTTCCACACAGAGCGCATCCCCCCGAGGATTCTAAGATCCCCCACATCCCCCACATTCTCCCCTCCCTGGGGTTTGGGGCTCCCCTTGTTTGCTTACTTAAAAAGTTTCTTAAATCACTAAACATACAAGAATACAGATATAGTTTAAATAGACAAATTCAAAATTATGGAATTAGTGAAGAATCATAATAGATAGTAAAATTAGGGGATGATAGAATTAGATATGGGGATAATAGAATCTTTTTTAAAATTTTAATATATTTGCTATATTGAATTCACTATTGTGAATTTGTCAATTGTAATATTTTGAATTCAAATTCAGTAATAGTATTTAGTAATAGACCCTATATCCGCAATAAATCCCATAATTATAAATATCTTATTCTATATTTGATATAAAGAATTCCTTTTCAGAACTAATCCTAACAACATATTTAATCTTGTTTATAATAAAACTCTCGTTTATAATAAAACTTCTCCAACACGTCAGGTATTGTTATAATATAATACAATGTGAAAACAATTTTTCTTTTGCAACTTTAACTGTCCATTTCTGAAAATTATTAGACGTTACAGAGAATAATTTGGAAACCAGATTTATTGTCTAAAAAATTAGAAGGGAAATGATTAGTCTTATTCTGAGGTTTTTTTTTGTTAAACAGTAAATACAAATGTATGTGTATGTACAGAAATAGCATACAGTGGCTGCGAAATTCTGCTTCCGAAATTCACACCAGTACTGAAAATCTATAATATACGTGACCTTAACTATATATTTTTAGTACTGACAGCTAATATCGGAACGTAGCTAGTGAAAGTTCATAATTATTCAGTAAATAAATTGTTCGCAGCAAGCTAATATATCAATACCAAATGAAATAAAAAATTGTTAGTAAGAATTGTTAACAATTATATGCGCTCCTCAATTAAGTAGGACTTATTAATATAATCTGACAACAGATTTGCGGTAGAAATCTAGTAGAAATCTGCTTTTAATTTTGCTTAATTTTTGGGACTAAATTAAGTCAAACTTTATAGCAAATATTTTAAAATCTGCTTGATTTCGGCTGTCAATCTACCATGATATTTGATAAACTTACAATATTTCTAACAGTATTCTATTAAGTATTGTATATGTCATATCTTGAATCTATAATTTTTTAACAGATATTTCATATTTTCATATAAAATGTGAAATATTCTATAAAACATTTATTTTTTGGTAACTTTATTTTAATATTTTCACAAAAAGAAAATAGAATTAAAAAAATTGACTGTTATAATAAAAATATATAATTGTGATTACAAAAATACAAATCACTTTCTTAATCATTTCGTTATGATGAGATCAGATGAAAAACATTATTGCTGTACAAAATAATTATATATATAAATTGCAAGTAAGTTGTATATGCTATGTTATGTATAAATTTAAACTTGTTACTTTGCAATAGTATGATAAACCGACATCCAATAACTTGATTTATATCTAAATAAACACAGTTATCTTGTAATAGTTTAATCCTTCTTTATTTGCATATAGCGAGACTTATTGATTATGAACTTATATTCGTTTACTATAGTAATCGTACTTATAATAATCGTATGTAGTGAAATTGTTAAATACACGCATCCGTCTTTTTGTATTGCATGTATATCCTTTCATAATTTTTTAATTTACCTATTTCGAAACGATTAACGTTTATAAATAATAAAAATAATTTAAAAAATATTTAAAAGTTACATATTGCGCTATTATTGTTTAATATCTTATTTTGATCTTAAAGAAGAATTCTGAGTATTATACATAAACAGCTAATAGTTATTTTGTTCCATATTCAAATAATTAAAATAAGATCAAAGAATATTTTCCTGTCTGCATATAATTAAATATACTTATTAACTCAAAGTTTCCTTTTAACTTACTTCATTCTAAAATTCATATTCATTCTAAAATTAAATGCAATTTCTTATCATAAAAATCCTATAAATTGTTATTAATAATATTATAATCATAAATCCAGAAGAATCAATAACATATCACAGTTTCGGATTCATATTCTTTTGAAAGTAATCTTAAAAGTAATGTCATTGGCGGAATCTCATCAATATTCTCTTAATTATGCAAGATAACGATTTTTATTTCGTTTCAATAATTGATATTTGCTAGTTTGTCACAAAATGTTATAAATCAAAATAATCAAAAAACATTCATTTCACAAAATCTCTAATCGATTTTTGCTTTTCGAACAAAATGATTTGTCCTTGTTCTTCTTTTTATAAATAAATATATATACATATAAGTATATAAAATTACAGTTTTGTCACAGAAAATGAAGATAATAACAGCGATTTTTTCTCATCTAGCTTGATCAAGTAACAATGAAGCTGCCATTTCTACATCATATTTAACCTGTTTCAAGGCATTTTCACATTGCTGTTTAGTAGCTAATCCCAATCTGAAATTGCAATAAAATCTGATTTATAAACTTCTTCAATTAACAAAGGTCTATATGAAAAAAGAAAAATTAGAATTATTAATTATTAATTTTTATAAGATAACTTATTCCAAAACAAAGATTTATTTTATATCTTTATTATATTTATTTTATATCTTTTTCTACTTCTTAAGAGCAAGAAAATTATTACATTGAATACAAAAATAGATAAACTTTTTTTTATTATATTATTGCAAATAATTAGCATAATCATATCGTTGCAAAGGTAAATTAATTTGCAAAAAATCTCAAGATACATGCCTCATGAGACTCTCGAGCTTAGTCTGTCTGTCTTTCAAAATTTGTTTAGCAGCTTGATTTGTGTTCCAACCGGTTGCCTGCAGCGCAGTTAGTACCTCTTGCTGTGATGTGTCTATAGTTTCTTTCTGCACTTTCATGATTTTGCTTGCTCTAAACTCATCATTCAATGACATCACTAATTGTTGAGATGCTACAGTTAGTGGTACACTAGTATCAACTGGATGCTGATTGACCTGTAACAGATTTATCTCGGAAGCAGCCAAATCATTTGGTGTAACTGATAAATTGTTAGTCGATGCAGAAGCTTCAGCTTGCAACAAATTGGAAGATCCACTCAGATTGCATTTGGTTGAGGAATGACTTTGTGCATAACCATTCGAGCCAGGTTTAAGTAAACACCAAGTTGATGATAAAGGAGTAGAAGAAAAATTATAAATTGGCAATTTCAGATAAGAATTGAAGTCATAAACATGTCTCTGAACAAACTGATGTTGTTGACTTCCAGCTATTTCTTGACTATAGCTTTGGCTCGGTTCATTACTCAAATTATTGGAATAATAATTTCGGAGAATATTTTGCCGAACGGTTTTGTTATAGAGTGTATTAAATTCACTCTGAGATAGTTGTTCTAAATTAGGTACCTGCAAAATGATTAAAATTATAAGATGTATTGACTGTTCAGTTTCTAGGTCTAGATCTCAAAGTTTATTAAACATAAAATTAGTAAATGTGTATGTACACATTATTTTTACGTTATTACAATTTATTATATTGTTATGCCCGCGCGAGTCTTCCGCGGCCGAGCAAAATCGAACCGCCGTTTAGAGAAAAAGCGAAATACTCTCCGGAGCAACAATTGCGTTGTTGAGGATGTTTTTCGTGGTATCTCAAGACGAACGGACGTGTGTTCGTTATATTTTGATTGTTCTGGCTTTAATAAAGTTCTTGTGTTTCTTAAATGTTAATTATTTCGAGTGCGGCTTCCTCGTGGATTACGCGAATGTGTGAAAACGCGAAAGTGTGCGCGAGTTGTGAAAATGTCCGTCGCGGGCGTAACAATATTTTATATACAGGGTGTTTCATTTTAAGTGATATGGTCGATTATCTCGTAAATCGATGATTTTATTGAAAAATTTTTTGAAAGTTGCATGGCTTAAAGAGGGACACATGATAGAAATGTGGATCTTGAGTGTCCTTGTCAAAATCAGATCAAGGTCATTAATGGTTTTTTTTAAATGGAAACCCCTATTTTTTATTACATATTCTTGTAGTTTATTTCGAGAGCTTTCCATAACACTATAATAAAGTTACTTTTCGTTAAGTGCTTGTTAAGTTATAAGACCGATCACTGATCCGGCCAACTAAGGGAACTAAGGGCTAAGGCCAATACCGCTGGCGTTATCCATATACGCGCATGCGTATATGGATAACGCCAGCGATATTGTAACTTTCAAGCTCCATAACTCGGAAAGTATTCTCGTATAACTCGAAAAGTATATATATATAATGAAACGTAATTTTATTATATTGTTTTTATTATTTTTATTTTTATTATAGTGTTTTGGAAAGTTCTCGAGATAAGCTACAAGAATATGTAATAAACAATTAAGGAGTTTCCATTTAAAAAAAACATTAATAACCTTGACCTGATTTTGACAAGGTCACTCAGGTCAAGTCCACATTTCCATCATGTGTCGCCCTTCAAGCCATGCAATTTTCGTTCGAAAAATTTTTCAATAAAATCATCGATTCGCGAGATAATCGATCATATTATTTAAAATGAAACACTCTGTATATTACGGTAAATATACTTATTGCTCAATGTATACATACATAATTAATTTGATAAATTAATAAATAATGAAATTTAAACTTTTACTAGCAGAAATGTGCATTTAGTAAAAATAAAAGACAATTTTATATTTTAATACTTTTGCCAAAATCTTAAATGCATACATTGACTAATAAATATACATTTATAATAAATATAACATAAATAAATATACAAATTTACTAAATAATAATTTACTAATAAATATACAAATTTTACGCTTTCATAGATCAAAAGAAAAAGAAATGCATAGAAATAAATGCTATTTCTGTCCTTTATATTTTTTTATGTTTAAGGATCACTCCTACATGCTCCTATGCTTTCTCTATATTAATCGACTTATTTTATTCTGTACATAAAAGTATTAAAGTTATAAAAAATTAATAGTTTATAAAATATTTTATATTTTATGTCAAAATAAAGTCAGAATAAAGTATAAATATCTCTTTAACTATTCACCTTTTCATGATTAATTGTATCTTAAAATTTTCATGTTCAGAATTACAGGAAGTACATAATAAAAAATATAATTTTATTTAAAAAAAATAGTAAAAAATATCGACAGTGGCTTTATTTGCCATTCTGAATAAATCAATAAGAATTATGTGACCTTTTTGAAACTCTATAATTTTTGTCTGAACCATTTTTTTTATCAATTACTTCATTTTCAAATTTGTTGTCACATTCCTATTTCTATTAAAACAGAATACTTTGTATAAGAATATTTTTCTCAAAATATTATTTTTTAAAATATCAATCTTAATGTCATTTTTTTTAACAGAAATATATATTTTTGTGTTAGAAGTCAATAGTAGATTAGAAATTGTATTCATTTGTATCATCAAAAAGGCACGCCATCTGTAAGTTTATGTTACAAGTTTTTTTTACGAACTGCTATGCCTTTGCTTTTGAGTTTTCTTTCACTTTTTATATATCTCTCTCTTAAGTTCTGATTGTAAGAAAATAAATGCTGAAATAATATTCTGATATTATACTAAATCAATCTCGAGAACATCAGGTTATGAGCTCAGTGCATTATAAAGTCGAGGGTATCTAAAAGGAAAAAGACCTCGAGATTCTTTTTGAGATAAATATTAAGGAGGTAAATATTGAGGTTAGTTTGACTCGATACACACCGATAAAGATGGAAAATCTTAGTCAAAACGGTAATCAAGTTTACTGGAGAAAACTGGACCACATAGAAATTCCAGATTGTTGTAATTTTCAAAGTGAAGAATGTATATGACATTGTGATCGGAATGAGGAAACGGCCTTTAACAGCGGCCGACGAGTGAGATAAACTCGACGTAAATGCTCAGGAAATAATTGTCACAAGGATGGAAAAAAGTCCGCTGGTACATCTGTTGTCATGTAAAACATCTCACGAGATGTGGGAAAAATTGCTCTCTGTGTATGAAAAGAAATTCAAGATCAATATTCATCTGTTACAACAGAACTGTTTCTCATTAGAAACCAAAGGAGAAAGTATCTTATTATATATCATTTCATTTCCCGATTTGAAGAGATACGAAGCCAACTAAGACAAATGGGAGAAGATATGTCGGAGAGTGTGGTCATCACAAAAATTAATGTCGCTCCCCAACAAGCTCAAACATTTCATACCAGCATGGGAATCTACTGCAGCTGAATCGCAAACACTTCAAGAATTTACGTAAGATTATTAATCGAAGAAGAAAGATTAATGATTAAGATTAAAAATTTGAGTGAACCTATAACGGCACTGATGAGTAACGTAAAAAATAGAAAGAGAAGACAAAGTCAGACAGAACATAAGATAATAAAATTTCGTGTGTAACAAAGGTGGACAGTTAGCAAAAAACTGTTTTTTCAGAACTAAAGATCAGAAGCATAGGATAGAGCAGAGAACTTGTTTCTGGTGCAAGAAGCCCGGACATGTAATGGCAGACTGTAAGTACAAAAATTCAAAACCTAAAAAAGGGAAAAAGAAATCCAAAGAAGAAACGGATGGAAATTTTATTGGTAAAGTATAACTTGCATTAAATTGGTATGTGGACGATGGAAAAGAAAAATCGTCTATGGAAAGACAATCATTCAAGTGAATCTGACTGGTGTATGGACAGCAGTGCGAGTAAACATATGTGCAACAACATGTATCTTTTCAAATACTACAGTGAGACAACAAATAAACATAAAGTAAGGATAGACGACAAGATCTTTCTTAAAATAGATGGCATCGGCACAGTAAAAGTAGACGCTTAGATTGGACATAAATGGATCAAAACAAGAATATCCAAAGTATTGTATGTACCAGATTTAAAAATTAATTTATTCTTATTCGGTTGCGCTTTAAACAAGGATTATAAAATGCACTCGGATAAATCAAAATGTGTGCTAGTTGATAAAAACGGAAAAGTATGCGCTAATGGGATGCTAAAAGTAAAGAAGGGATTTTTGTTGGATACAACGAAAATATTAAAGGCTACAGAATTTATTTTTCGCAAGGTAGAAAGATTGAAGTTTTAAAGGATATCATTTTCTTATCAGATGAAAACAGAATCAAATGAAAACTTAATACTATTACTATGTCAGATGAGGAAATAGAAAGCGAAGACATCGAATCAAAGAATAACTCGGAAGAAGAAGATGAAGGAACAAATAATAGGGAACTGAAGGACGAAAGAAGTTCTAATGAGGATTCGGCTTCATGCAAAGAAAAAGAGGACTCGACTCCTGGATATAAACGGGACAGAAATAAACTAAAAATGCCTTCGACATATAAGGATTGAGTTCAACTATATGTTACTGATTAGAAGACGAACCACAATCATACAATGAAGCTATGTCGAGTCAAGAATCGAAGATGTGGAAAAGGCGATGAAAATTGAAATAGAAGCGTTAGAAGAAAACAATACTTGGACAATAGTAGAGAAGTCAAACAATTGTGAGATCATTGATAGTAAGTGGGTATTTAAAAAGAAAAGAAACGAGAAAGGAGAAATTGTAAAATATAAAGCTAGATTAGTAACGAGAGATTTTAAACAAAAAAATATATGTATAATGTTCTGATATCTACAGTAGCAAAATTACGAACAGAGTATTTCTTGCAATTTGTAATTACTTACATATAGTTCTACAAATGGACGTGTGCAATGCTTTCTTGTATGATATGATAGAAAATGATATATACCTGTCATTGCCTCGAGGCTTTAACTTAAAAGATAACGAAGTATGTAAACTTAAGAAAACCTTGGCTTAAGAGAAGCATCAATATTGGTTGGAATAATAGATTCTACGAAGTAATAGTTGAACAGGGTTTTGACAGATCAGAATATGATTATTATCTCTACGTAAAAAAATGGAATTAGGCAAGATTTTTGTACTCCTATATATAGACGACTTATTAGCAGGAACAGATAAACGAGATGTCTTAAAAATTAAGAATGTCTTAAATAGTAAATTTAAAATGAAAGATTTTGATAATATGATGCATTTTCTGGGTATCGTCATTGAGCAAAATATTGAGAAGAGTGAAATCATTTTGAATCAGTCTAAATATTTAAAAAATATTTTGGTTAAATATAACATGGAACAATGTAATCCGATATCAACACCAATAGAAAAAACAAAACTTTTAAAAGAGAGAAGTTGGAATCGGAGGAGCTAGAACATCGGTGTAGGAAGCTAATTGATTCTTTAATGTATGTAACTAGACCAAATATTTGCAATCTGATAGATATTTTGAGTAGATATTGTCTTGCGCAAGTGCAGAGTTATGGAAGGCATTAAAACATTCTACGATACATTAGAGGCACTATAAATTTAAATTTAGTTTTTAAGATAAATAAAGCTAAAGAAGACGAGTGTATCGTAGAGTTCGTCGACGCTGATTGGGCCAGTGACATATTGGACCATCGATCGACAGCTGGTTATATCTTTAGAATGTTTAATTGTTCTGTTTCATGAGTTAGGAAACTATCAACAGTAGCACTATCGCCTCTACCGAGGCGGAATATATAACTATGAGTCTAGCGAGCGAAGCATGTTGATTTTATACAGAGATTTTAATATTCAAGAAAATTATGTTTGTGTTAAACTGTATGAAGACAATCAATCCGCAATTCGAGTAAGCAAAAACTTGGAATTTCATAAATGCCTAAAACATGTGAGTATAAACTACCATTTTATAAAAGAAAAGATTAAAGAGAAAATAATAACAGTTACATACATAAATACAAACGAACAGGTGGCAGATATACTAACTAAGCCCTTGAGAAAGAGTCAGTTTCTTAAATTAAGAGAAATGATTTAGTTAAGTTAAGCATGATTTAATTAAGTTTATTATAAGTGAAAAAGAATTTATCTGTTCGATTATTTTAAAGGAAAAGGAAAATATCTGTTCAATTATTTTAAAGATTTGTTTTCAAAGTTAATCGTATGTATATAATCTACTATTCAGAAGGGTGTATTAGAAGTGAATAGTAGATTAGAAACTGCTTGTATCATCAAAAAAGCTATTTGCAAGTTAATGTTACAAGCTTTTTTTTATGAACGCGCTATGTCTCTACTTTTGAGTTTTCCTTCACCTTTTATATATCTCTCTCTTAAGTTCTGATTGTAAAAAAATAAATGCTAAAATAATATTCTGAGTTATACTAAATCAATCCCGAGGACATCATTTTGAAATATTATAGCTATCAAAAAAAGAAATTTTAATCACGTAATATATTGAGACTTAACAGATGATCCACATATAACGGAAAATTATTCTAAAGATATAATATATTTTGCAATATGTATGTATTTTATTCTCTAATACAACCTGAACAAATATCAAATTAATCGTTAATTATTATCATGTTATGCACGAATTATGTAATGTAAGAATTCTAATATACACGTTAATTTTTAAATTTTTCTAATCAAGTTTTCGATGGAATGTTGTATATTATTTAAAGTTTCGCGATTAAAATAATATATAGTAAAACAATACAAAATTATCATTTCATAAAAAGACAAAAAAATGACATAGGCGCGTCCCATATTGTCTTGAATGAAACTAAAACTATTTCTAACATATTGTTTAATTTTATTTTTTCTAAAAAAGTGTTGATATCAGAAAATTAAATGAATTTAAATTAAATTTATTTTGTTATCAAAATAAATTTAATTAAATTTAATTTAATATTATATTAAATAAAATTAAACAAAATCATATTTTGTTATCAAAATTACCATCTATTAAAATAGTTTATATTAACATATAAAATTAAATTTCTAAAAAATTATGTGTGATATTTTGGAATGTTTCTATAAAAAACTCTTAAAGATAAGAATAACAAAATTCTATTAAAACAATTTAATAGAAAGAAATTTAAAAGGAAATAATTTTTCGAAATCTCGAAAAGAAGAAAAGGAAAAGGGATATGAGCGGAAGGACTTTAAAAAGGGACGCAGATTTGCAGGAGGAAAGGAAAGGGATTTTTTCGGAAGGGATAAGAAATTTATAAAACAAAAAAACTTTTCAAAATTTGCAAGTAGAAAAGAGTGTTGACAATGCGGGGCCAAGGGACATTTCCGGTCAGAGTGCCCTTCACTTTCTAATTCGAAACAGAGAAACTCGGATTAGCCGAGCTTGGTGGGGAAAATTCATTGAGCTCAGCTGAAAAAGAAAGACATTTTTCTTTGCGGAACTTGGGGGGGGAATTCAAGTGATTTTTTTTCGGGGTTCTATTGATGGGCAATCGTGTATTTTTAAGATTGATACGGGTTCTGAAGTCTCAATTTTTAATAGCAATTTTGTTAAATCAGATCGACAACGGCTTTGAGTTGGAAGTAGGAAATTGAAATATCCCACAGGTGAAATAGTTCCCATTGACTTTAAAGTTGTCGTTGGAGTAAAGCTTGGTAAATATTCATTAGATTTTCCCTTATACGTAGCAAAAATTAGTGATGAATGCATCTTAGAGGCGAATTTTTTCTCCAAGGTTGGACAAAATAAAGTCTTTGATTTAATTTTTGATAAGGTATAAGAAGGAAAAAATTTTTCTTGTTCGCGACTAAGCGATCCCATTAATAAAGTCCCGGACTTCTTGTTGGAATTCTTTGAGAGGAATTTTGAAAAGCTGGATATTTCGCAAAAAACATGTTTTGCTGAATTCATTATTGAATTTCAGGATGTCTTTTTTGAAAATATTGTTGCAGGAAATTGCTCAATAATTAAACATCCTATTACGATTGGGAAATCTAACTCTATTAAACAGGTTCCTAGGCGAATTCCTTTGCAAATGCGTGATAAGGTGAAAAAGATTCTTGAAGAGATGAAGCAACAGGGCAGTGTTGTGGCCGAGCGGTAGTCCGCTTACTTTTGGTCCCCGAGTAATGTTAAGAAGATCGTTCCTTGCCAACACGCCGTTGTTTATGAACTATTTTATATATTGATTATATATTGATTTATTGATTAGAGGGATTCGTATGGGACGGTTTTGTGACGCGCGAGTAGATTGCAAGCGCGAAATTGTATCACGAACAGTGTAATTAATCGTGCTCATTAAAGTTCCTTCTTTACAAACGGCCTCTATTTATTTACGCGTGTTACGTGGGAGAGTGTTGTGCGAGTGACCGCCGCGAAAGCACAACAATATAATAATAATTTGTTATGTAATAATAATCATATTCAATAGTCTGTTCAATTATCGCATAATTTTTATTTATAGAATAGGGAATGCATTAAAACATGGTAATTGAAGATTGGCCCTCTGAAACTCCTAATCTTAATTATCTCAAATACAAACTGTGGGATTTTCTGGAAAAAACTTGCAAGAAAAGACGTGCCAATTTGAAGTTTTATAAGCGAAATACTGGAAAATCCGCTGCATAAACAGTGAATAATTTGATTTCCGAATAACCGAAGTGTTTACATCTCTGTATCCAAAATTAAGATAGCTTGAATAAATTATATATAGTTAGAAAACTCTTTTTATATAAATTTTAAATGTGTTTATATACAAACTAGATTGTGTTGCCTATTTTATTTATTATAGGCATGCGGAATATGACAGAATTTATGGGCAAGACTATGTATAATTATACTTAATCAAAATATATTTCGAATTTAAAATACATTTTTATTTAGATAATAATTTTTGTTATCATATGTATATATTGATAAATCTTTGTTTTAATAAAATATGTATCCTATCTGTTGTATCTGTCATCATATGTATCTGTTTTAATAAAATAAATATATTCTATTATTACATCTCGGGTTCCGTTTTCGATTGTGTTAGCCAACAGTTGAAAAATTTTATAAGAGTGAAGCGTTTGGATGACGGAGTGAGGGAAAGAGTAGATGAGTGGTCAAAAAGAGAGGAAGAATGAAAGGAAGGACAAGGGATTGAAAGGAAGGGCGAAGGGGAGGAGAGGTGGAAAGGGGACTGGGAAAGGACAGAGGGAATTAAGAGATTGCTTAATTCGTCTATTTTACTGACTGAATATATATTTAGTATTTTTTAATTTTCTTTGCATAGATTAAAAAATCCTTTTACAAAATGAGAGAAAATATCCAATTAAGTATGGAAAGATATTAAATGATATGAAAAACAAAAAAAATTTATATTACAGTTTTTTGTTATTGTCTAGGTTATTTATTCACTCTACAAATAATACCAACTATTGAATTTGAAACTTACCTACCCATATTTCTACAATATTTAAGAAATTTTGAGAGCTTCAAAATATGATTTGAAAGCTTATAGGAGAAATAAATGGAAAAATACGAAAATATGCGAACTTTAGGAGGTTAGGTTCATATGTGTACAAAAATATATGTATGTATGTATACATAAATGTATCTATATATATTTAAATGTACATATGTGTGAACGTTTTCGTTAGAATTCGTCAGTCCAGCATCCTCTTGGTATTGGTTTTATGCTTCGGTTTTAATCTTAAAAATTGGAAATGAAGAATGTCATAAGATCATTTACGCTTCCTTATTCTTAACCATGATCTTAATCTTAGTTCCAGAAAGTTCCCATCTTTTAACTTAGTCTTAATTCCTTAAGAAAAAGACGCATGCGCGATAAAAAAAAGCGTGTAGGAAGAAAAAATGTCAGATGCAGATTTGATTGAATGTGATTAACAGTTTGATGTGAAATAAGAAAAATCCAAATTACAAAAATAAATTAAGAAAAGAAATGACCGTTTTCATGTCTTTTTCGATTCATTGGCTGAACAGCATATCTCCGCTTTCCTTCTTTTTTGCTTTTGAAGTAATAAATGTGCTACACAAGCAATTGATAATAAAAGTAATGCTCCAAACATTATTATTTTAACGATTCATTTTGCTTGCATTTATCTCATTGTCATTTGATAATTACATCTGCAATTTCCTTGTCAATTGGTCATCACATGCAATTCGTGATTATGTTTTCTTACGTACGTGTATGCGTAGCCTGAATTTTCAAGAAAGCATAAACAGTCCTTAAGATTAAGTCAGGACTAAGATTAAGACTAAGACTGAAGCATAAACCAGCTTTTAAGATTAGAAGTTAAAACAGCTGAGAAGCGGTACAGAGGAGAAACGGGCATAGAGTAGATAATGGGCACGTGATAGAGAGACGCGGTAGTGAGAGTGGAGACGGTGACGCTGGGGTAAGCGGTGGCATAGAATAGGTAATGAACAGAGTGAGAAGAGAGCGTTATGATAATACAGGGGAAAGTATAAAGGAGCAGGTTAAAAAGAAGAGAGAACTATTCTATTAGGAGAAGAATCGGTAGACGAGAAAGGAGAGGAGGAAATAAGTAAGAAAAGTAAAATGACGCTGAGATCGCTGCAGAGAGCGGTGGAGAAGGAGGGAACGATAAGAATGCTGAAGAAAATGACGGAAGAGATGAGAGAAAGATTGAGAGGGGTAAGACAGGAGATAAATAAGGTAGCAGAGAAACAGAAAGAAGTAATGAAGATAGAGATGGAAAAGATGAGAAATGAATTAAGGATGAGAGAAAAGAAATGGAAGAAGGAAAGAAAAGAAATGAAAGAAAGAATCGAAAAGATAGAAAAAAAACTGGAGAAGATGGAATTAGGAAGTAAGATTTGGGAGAGAATAAGAGGATGATGGAAGGTGTAGAAGTGGGAAAAGAAACAGTATTTGAGTGGCATTTTTGACCGCTAGAGTACATGTATATTCGATACTTGCGGTCAACTTCGAGCAATAAAAATACATATAAGAAGGGAGGGTGTGCGTCACGGCGGGGCCCGACCACGAACCAGTCGTGAAAACTCGTAATTATTTTGCGAAAAAATACCACCTCAGCCAGGAATCGAACCTGGATCTCCTGCTTACCGGGCAGGCATCTTATCCTTTCGACTACCGAGGCATGTGATGATATTTATCGCAAATAACGTGTTTAGAATAACACGTCAACAATACAATGATACATATATATATATATATATATATTACAATATACATATATACATGTATTCTTTCGAATCCCCACGACCGGTACTCCAGAGAGATGATGGTCCTATTCTCTCGATGGATGCAGGTCGGACTGCAGCGGCGACACCCTCCAACGCCATTGGCAAATATACAAATAATCCTCCTGGAGCACGACAGGAGAGATTGCATCAAGCATGGCTCGAGCCCCCTTCGGAGTTGTGGCCGCAAAATTGATGGAGTTACGGTTTCAACTCGTTCCGCATTTCCCCTTATTCTTCAAATTTTTTTGACTCCTTCGAACTATTACTTATTCCCCAATGAAGAAATGGCTATCGAGAAGGAGATTTCATTCAAACGAGGAGGTGATTGCAGAAACGAATGCTTATTTTGCACAATCATATTATTCGGAAGGGATCAACAAACTGGAGGTTGGACAAAGTGTATAAGTGTCCCAAAAGGAGACTACGTTGAAAAATAAAAAAGGTTTATAAAAATTAAGTAACTTTCATTTTTGCACTTTTTGGACTTTTCGAATCGATACCACTCTCGTATAGAGATAGAAGAGTGGAAGGAAAGGGTAAGAAAACTGAAAAAAAAAATGGGAGGTGAAAGAGAGGGGAAAACATTATAGTAAAACGATTAAAAGAGGGCGAGGGGGAGGGAGAAATCGTGGAAGAGCTACTGAGAAAAATAGGAAGGGACATGAAAATGGAAGAAATAAGGAGAATAGAGCTGGGTAGGAGAGAGAAAGGAGACATGGTAATAGTGAGAATAAGAGACAAGATATGAAAAGAAAGATATTGGCAAATAAATGAAAATTGGAAGGGGAAAGACATGGATAGAAGAAGAGCTGACATGGGAGGAGAAAAGGATCAAATGGAAGATTAAGCAGGTAGCGTTGAGAGAAAGAGGGCAAAAAAGAGAAGGGTACGGATAAGGAAGAAGGGAGTGTGGATGGAAGAGATATGATGGGAGATGGGACAAAGATAATGAAAAGTTAAGGGATGGCAGAGAATAGTTTTAACTGAAATTTAAACTAAGATGTAGTATATAAAGTTATGTAGGCTTATGTATGGTTATGGTTATGTATGGTTATGTTATAGAATGATTGTAATCCCAACAATAAAGTTATTTATCTATTACTCACATCTCTAAAACTTTTTAGAGAATCATATTCCAGAGTAACATGTTAGGAAATTTACTTTCATAATCATGTTACTAGTGTATTATATTAGATATAATACACTAGTCAACAAAATTAAGTATAAATAAAATTATAATTATATATAATTATATTATTAAAATTAAAAATTATATAATAAAATTATATTAAATTATTATTATTATTAATATTTAGCATAACTTTAAATAAGCAGAATTCTGCGAAAAATTGTCGTATTTGAAAGTCTTTTTTTACATACTTAAAGATAAAGTCTGTACTTTAAAGAACATTAGTTGTTGTTTGAATCTTTCTTTCGTTCATTCCTCCTTCTAAAAAGTAAGAAGGAGTTTTGTCTCTCAACAAATTGTATGATTTGACATATTGTACAGAGTAAAAAAAATTTTTTTCGCAAATATTGTAACCATCATAAAATTTGTACTTTTTCCTATAAATTAAGAAAAAAAAAGTTCGTACAATTTTTTTTTGTTGAGTGTCAGCGTGTCTAAGTAACTTATGCATTTTTACAATTATCACCAGTATTACATGATGCGTACCACGGGGCTGCAGATCGGATGCAATGCGAATTATCTTAATTTTGTTGATCAGTTTTAACATTTTATATATATATTCATTATCATATTATTTATTATATATCATGATTCGATAAAGCGCTTTAAACAATGTTTTAGAAATAGTTGATCAAATTTTAAAAACATATTCCACTCATTGTACAGATGAAAAAAAGTCATATAAATATGGGTTTGGAAACGCTTTCTTTCCTAATTATAAACATTTCTTATTTACATTGTATGTATTTACGTCGGACGACATGCTTCGCTTCGACGTTTCATGAATTATATTTCTATTTACCTTCTAAAGTAAACAAAAAGTTATTAGGTCTATACGGAATTGGAACCAGCCTTTATTTAAGCATTTAAAGATAATATTCATCAACATGACAGCTTATTCTAACATCGAATTGGCAGATATCCACTACATGTATGGACAAGTTAATGGAAACTGTAGAGAAGCTCAACGTCTCTATCAACAAATGTTTCTTCAAAGACGATGTCCTACTAAAAATACCTTTAGTACGGTCCATCGTCGACTTGGGAAAACAGGATTTTTCTTACCCAATACAGTTAATCAAGGACGAAACAGAAACACCTGCAATGGAAGAGCAAGTGATTAGACGAGTCACAGAAAATCCAAGACATAGCACAAGACAGATCGCATTAGAAATGCACCCGTATGGAAAGGAACTATTGAGAACTATTGAGAAATATAACTATTCAGAACTATTCAGAAAACTATTGAAATTTTGTATAGTATTATGGGACATTACTATTGGAAACATGAATAGTTTACTATTGGAAACATGAATAGTTTACTATTGGACGAATAGTTACTATAAGCATTTATTATTCATTATTATTAGAATTATAAGTAGTTTACTATTGGAACGAATAGTAACTGTAGGCGTTTACTATTCATTACTATTAAAATCGTAAATAGTTTACTATTGGATCGAATAGTAATTATAAGGATTTACTATTCTTTATTAGTAATGAATAGTTTGCTATTCTATTGGAACAAATAACTATAAGTTACTAATTCGCGATTTTCATGAAAAATCGTGGAAATCAGATATTAGTATTGAATGATATGCCAGTTACTTTAGTAATACGCGGATATCCTGATTGGTAAAAATCTGATTATTATATTTTTTAAAATAATGTTATGATGTATGTACAGGATATCTTATTTTAAATGACAAATTGAGATTTTTCGAAAATTATTGAAGAAAAACGGAAAAACGATATATGAAATAAAAGATATATGTTTTGAAGGGAGACAAATAATGGTAAAATTAATTTTCGAAAAAAATCAATACATGATTTCTCCGATTATTTTACATATAAAAGTATTAAGCTAAAATTGTCAAAAAAATAATAACTTTACACTTTACTCTTGCACACTTCAACATAAAATATAAAATATCTTATAAACTATTCAATCTTTGCTATTATATCTTAATACTTTTATGCATACAATAAGATAAATAAATTAGTACATGGAAAACATATAGTTGTTTTTAAAAAAAAATTATACAATTCGTAATATGCAATTACGTTTTTTTAAAAAGCAACAACGTTTTCCTTACACCCCCGCATGGAAAGGAACTATTGAAAACCTTTGAGAACTATTCAGATTTCTATAGTTACCATTCAGTTTTTATAGTAACTTGAGTAGTAACTATTGGCGATTACATGCATGAATAGCTATTCAATTACTATTCACCTAGTCGCCAATAGTTACTTTTCAAAACTATTCACCAATAGTCGCAGTTACCATTCAATTACTATTCATGTAATCGCCAATAGTTACTACTTAAGTTACAAAGTTACTACAAAAATTGAATGGTAACTATAGAAATTTGAATAGTTCTCAATAGTTCTCAATGTTCCATACAGACAAAACCTTCTTCCATAGCTATGTGGAGGATATTAAACAAAACTGTTTTGTATTACATACAATGAGTTACAAGCTCTTTTACCAACATTATCCATCAGTAATTTTTGCCCAGTGATATGTTGCAACAGTGTATGTTTGAGAATGGGCTAGGGTGATAAAATGGGACTATGAGTGACGTTTTGAGTAGGGTTATGCAATGATTAATTTATTCCTTTATTGAAAGTATCATAGATCGCCAGTCTTGAGAATTACAATATTATAAGAGGACTTGAGAGCACGCCACGAGCTGAACACTAAACGAGCAGAAACAGTTAAAGTTTATGAGAAGTCCGAAACCGATGAGCCGAATTCCGCGGTTCTTGGAGAGATTATATTAATGCTCTCCAAGTGAGCAAGCCCAATGATCGGAGAAATGAGAAAGAATTCACTGACCGGGCACGTGAACGCCACATGATGAACACGCCTTGATGATGTAGTTTTGAGATGATCCGGCAGCACTCCTTATCACTTCACTTCACTGAACCTTCTAATGAGCGAGTCCTTGAGATTAGAGCTGTCCTTTTATAATTTTATTAACGAGCAACTCATGAGAGCGAAGATCTACTCAGAGCGATATGCGATGCGCAATGACCGAAACGAGAGTTGAAGAATGAGAGCGCAATAGAGAAGAAGGCCGACAGCGCGCTCAGACAGCCTATTTCGAACGATCATGAATGCATGCGTCCGTGAAATGCTGTCATCTGAGAGACACCTGCATGCGACTTTCAATGATAAGATAGGCTCATTTTCGAACAGTGTACTTTTACAAATTTTGAAGTGTCGATATTTTTCACAGACGAAACAAATTTTTCGCAGAATGCTATAATAAATTATCATAATAATAATCTATGGTTATACAAAAATCCGCATAGTATTATTGAATCTCAGTATTAGCATAAGTTTTTGTACAATGTATGGGTTAGTATTATTGAAGATTTCCTTCTTGGACGGATTTTTCTCCCACTTACACTTAATGGTAATATCTACAAACAATTTTTGGAAATGCAACTCCCTATATTATTAGAATATATTCCACTACTAGATATGCAATCAAATATGGTTCATGCATGATGGAGCTCCAGCACATTTCAGCCGCACTGCTTAAGAGTTCCTGAATAATAATTATATCAATAAAGATTGATATATAGAGGAGGTTGCTTGGCCTCCATGTTCTGTCGATTTAAATCCTTTGGATTTTTATTTATGAAGACATCTTAAGATTCTCGTGTATGATATTCCTGTTGCTATTGTTGTGGAAGTACTCTGAAATCGTATTATTGCTGCATATGAAAAAATACGAAATACTCCGGGATTTTTGAACGTCTTTGACACTCCATGCGACGTCGATGCGAAGCATGCATCAATGCGGAAAGAAATCATTTCCAGCTATTTCTGTAACGAAAATATAGATATAAATAAATAAATGTTTATAACTTGAAAAAGAAGCGTTTCCAAATCCATGTTTATATGACATTTTTCCTTATAATAAGTGGAATATGCTCTTAAAGTTTAATCAACTATTTCCGAAACACTCTATATATGTAGAAGAAATAATATAAAAAAGGAATAACTGTAGAAATATAAAAAATTGTATTCAGTAGAATTCAGAGATTGTTATCATAGCAAAGCTGTTGTGATTATGTAGATTGAGTGTCACGATTCGTAAATAAAGGATCTCGAGTTTGAATCTCAGTCACTTCGTTAATTTTTCCAAATTTTCTATAATTTGGGGGCTCATCTGGGATGGATGGTTCCTACATGACTCGCATGACAGCGTTCCGATAATAAGACACGAAATATAAACGTTGATTTGATCAATAAAATGTATTTAAATATTGCAACTAACTACTACTCTACGGTCAAAATTAAGTGAAGGATATTTTATAAAAATATTCATGCCTTTATTTGTAACTTCTTTTTAATTGTTTAAAGTATTTCGTACATTATTTGATATATCATCAACAATATTTGAATACTATTTAACAAACAGGTTATTATTATTATTATTATTAAAGCTTATTTCAATAATTATTGCTGCACTATTATACTGACGGACTGTGTTGTATTTGCCTTTAACACTGTTCCGCGCAACCAATACGATGAGATGAATACGTATGAAGCATATATATTTAAATACAGAGGTATTTCTCGTTCATTTTTCAAAAATGCGTTTTTGGAAAATGATTTTCTTATAAAATTTTTGTTCTTATAAAAACTTAAAAATTTTTGAAAATTAAAGGTGGGAATGAAGATACTAAAAAAATAAAAAATATAACATTTTTGAAAAATACAAATACACCGTTGTAAAGTGCACTGGCAATCATAAAACTTTTGTTTAAACCTTTTTTTCATATCTTTGACAGTTTGGATAATATTCATTCAGGAAGAAAAAATCCAATTTTTTTCAAGGGATGATTTCATTAACGTGCAAGAACGCAAATATAAAAAAATATATATCTCTTATTTTTGTCTATATTTTAATATATTCATTAAAATCGGAGGAGAACGATTGATTGTGAGTGTCACGATTCGTACACAAAGAATCCAAAATTTCAATCTCAATTGGTTCATTAATTTTTTCAAATTTTCTACATAATTAATATTTGGGTCAAAATTAACGATGAGCAAATTAAGAAAAGACAATGGCCTTTTAGTCTACTAAAATCTTTAATAAAAAATATATTTTAATATTTTTTAAATATTAAAAATTTAATAATATATCTTAATATAATAAATTTAATAATATAAGTTTAAAATTTAATAATATATCTTAATAATCTTTTTACATATCTTAATAATATTTTTATTTATATTTAATTCTTTATTAAAAATATGTAATTTATTAATATCAAATGTATTGACATTTAATCATCTAATGACTTGATAAATAATATTTCATATTCTCTGTTATTATGTAGCAAGTAAATCTAAAGTAAACTGCTATTAATTTAGTCTTACCATTCTTAATATCAAAGATAGAACTGAACTCCATTTAATTCTATATAATTCACTTTTTCTAATTTTTAATGATAAATAAAATGAATAATATTAACATATTGTTATATACAATTGTTATAAAATTGCACTTATTTACTTTTACGTGCTATGTTAAATATAACAAGAGGTATAAAATAATGGTTTATTTAAATAATATACAAAAATATATATTATCGATTAATAAATGTGAGAATGGTAATAAGTAGGTAAATGAAGTAAATCGAATAAAATGAGATAGAATAGAGATGCCAGGATCAAGATGTGGTATATTGTTACGATAGTGAAGAAGATGAAGTAGATGGTATTCCGCGGTTACAAGAAAGGAACTATGTACACTAGCGGCCAAAAATGCCTTCCCCCTTAAGTTAATAGCGTTTCAGGCAGAATATACCCAGTTATATCGCATCTAGCTATTCATACATCATGTTAAGTTTGACGTTGCCTAGTGTTGCCGCTTGTCAAAAGGTATAGAGGGTCAGAGAGTATATTTTGTCTGAAACGCTACTAACTTAAAGGAGAAGGCATTTTTGACCGCTAGAGTACATGTATATTCGATACTTGCGGTCAACTTCGAGCAATAAAAATACATATAAGAAGGGAGGATGTGCGTCACGACGGGGCCCGACCACGAACCAGTCGTGAAAACTCGTAATTATTTTGCGAAAAAATACCTCAGTCAGGAATCGAACCTGGATCTCCTGCTTATCGGGCAGGCATCTTATCCTTTCGATTACCGAGGCATGTGATGATATTTATCGCAATAATGTGTTTAGAACAACAAGTCAACAATACAATGATATACACACATATATACATATATTACAATATACATATATATATGTATATTTTCTCGAATCCTCACAATCGGTACTCCAGAGAGACGATGGTCCTATTCTCTCCATTGTCTCTTTCTATAGTTTTCTTTTTATTCAGCTACATTGAAAAAAAAGAGGCAAGAGATTGTCTGTGCTGGCGTAGATACCAATTTGTAGATTTCAATTTCTCAATATTCTTATAAGAATGCTTATACCTGATGGATCATCTAAAGATCAACATATTACATGATTAAATTTTTTCTTTAATAATATTATGATAACAAAAATATAATATTACAAAAATATAATATTACAACATAATATTACACAAATATAATATTACAAAACTGTTTACAAAATTGTCGATAAACTTGATATTGTAAAAAATATCTTATGAAAAAAATGTTTGTCACTATATTATTTACTCATACGTGCAGAAATGCAACAGAAGAGGACGGATATATGTAATACTACTATATGGCTAGTGGAGCAATTTTCCTATAAGCGGGAATAAACCCAATACTGAAGGATAAAAAATGGACAGCTATGGCTCTATAGAAAAGAGTGAGAGCAGTGTTCAATAATTGTTAATGCGCAAGCGTGACGACAAAATAAACAGATCTTTTTTTTTATTAAAAGAACTAAGGTTCGATTGCACCAACGTTATTTTGAATTTTAAGTAGTATTTAATATATAATATGTCATGTATATTATATATTAAATCTCGCTTAAAACCCAAATAATATTGGTGCAACTGAGCCTAAGTAATTGATAATTAATAAGAAAATTTATAAGAAAAATAAATATGGAAAATGCCTATAATTTCATTTCATTTTTTACTTACTAATAATAATAAAATAAAATAATAATAAATAATAATAAAATTCAAAATAATAATTCAATTTCTTTTTTTTATTTACAAAGATGACAATGTTCAAATATACAAAGTTACTGATTTTTATTTTCATATAATATTTTGTTTTAATAAAATCAGTGAGATAATGATATATTTAAATATTCGATTATTTTCAAAAGCAAAACAAATGTCACGAAATTAACTTAGTGTATTTATTTCGTAAATATACGCTTTTTTGTGATATTTGTTTTGCTTCTGAAAATAATTGAATATTTAAATATATCGTTATCTCACTGATTTTATTAAAACAAAATATTATATGAATAAATATAATGATGAGCTTACAAAATTTATAGGCTAGCGATTGAACTTTTGAATAGTCTTCAATATAGCGTCAGGTTCATTCGTATTGGCTTAGACATAGTGGAAGGAGAAATGTCACGCATGCGCTTTACAATAAACTGAACAGTCGAACAGAGACAGACGAGCATTGTCTGCACCGTAGTATTGCAGTATCGCTGAGAGCTTCGCTAACCATATAGTAATATTACATATATGAGAGGAAGAAAATATGCTTGAATACCTCGAAATCATATTTTATAAAAAAAAATGCATTAAATAAAATTTATAAGATTTCAAAGCGACTACGTGATCATAATATGCTTCATTCATAACTAGCATCATTATTGACATTCTTTATGAATGTTATTCATTAAAAAAAATTATATATAACTTCTTTACACATAATGATTCTTCTTAATTATATTTATTACATTAATATTTTATATCCGATTATGGACATAAAATGTTAATGTTATTAAAAAATTAATAGTTTAGACATTTATTTAGAGTTATTTCATATAAAATTTATGTAAATTATTCATTTTTTGATAATTTCATTTTAATATTTATATGTACAGAATAATGAGACGAATCAATTGATATAAATGAAATACATATTGATTTTTAAAAAAAAATGCATATTGCATATTACATAATTTTTCGCAAGTATGTGTTTACATCAATTAATTTGTTTCATTGTAAGAAAATAATATAATTTTATATAAAATATCGATAACTTAATGTTTTAACGACATTATTGTTAATAATAATTTATTGCATTTCTCTTTCAAAACTTTACGAAACTTTTATTTGAAATATTTTTTGTCAATTGTATATACAATATTATTTTAAAACATAAAAGTTAAATCTTATTCGATTATGTAATTACAGAAATTACGTACCGTTTGTTTCAATTCGGCATATACTTGTTCGGATAAAAGCGTATTAGATTTTAAATTCTGCGATTGCTGTAAGTCATTCTGTATATGAGTGATCCCATAAGTGTTACTTGTAGATGACATTGATACATTCTGAAGATAAGTTTGAGACAATGCAAAATCATTTAGATTAATTGGCGCTATATTCGGCAAATAATTCTGATTCAATGACGAACAGATCTGTGGCTGATTAGATGTAACGTTAGAAATTTTGCAATCTCCATGTTGACAAAATTTGTTTAAACTTTTGTTAAAATTGTGATTATTTGTTCGAAATAAATCAGTATTATGAAAATAATTCTGGTTACTGGTTGATGAGCAAGTCTGTGTTTGATTCGAATTTGATTTAATCACATCATATTGAGGATAATTCGTAGTATTAGAAGAAATATTACTAATGGCAAACTGCTGCAAATTAAAAACACTTTGATCAATATTCGATGAATTTTGAAAATAATTTTGACAATTTGACGAGCAGACTTGAGTTTGTTTGAATGTGACCTTGGCAACGTTACAAGTTCCGGTTTGAATCTCATTCGTATTATCAACAATATTGTCGGAAGCTCCTTGAAGAAATTTCATACTATTCTGGTTAGAATGCAACGTGTTTTGAGAATAAATCTGATTCGACAGGCAAGTTTGTGTCTGTATAAGAGTGGTCTTAATAACATTGCAGAAACCATATTGATTTTGATCATTTATATTATTATCGGAAGTATTACTGATAGCATCTTGGAGTTGATTAACGCTTGCTTGAGTTAGTGGAACAGACATTAATATCTGATGATTGACATCAGAATTTGATAAGCAAACATTTGATTGCTGTGGCGGATTTTGTGTTTGCTGCCAAATTTGATTCATTATGTCACCAGTAGATGAATTCGATTGATCATTTTGAAGTAATGGTTTTTGAACATTTATATTTTTCAACTGCCAGAAATTTGGTACTTTGTTAGGTGATGTCGACGAAGCGATTATTTGATGATCCATTGTTGTCATCAGCGATTTAAGTTTTTTCTGTGGCGAAGACTTTAATGTTGGAATGATAGATGGAGGCTTCATATTGTTCCCCATTGTTGAAAGTTTCTGAATAGATGTAGAACTTTTTCGTAATTTTTCTATTGATAAATAATGGAGATAATTCGCAGAAACAATTCCCAGATGCTGGCCTTCATCGCTGTTAGCATTCGTTTCTTTTTCGCCCAGATGTTTTTCTAAGTCGACTAAGAAGCCCGAGTCCAACTTTTTAACAACAGATTCTTGCTGATTAGAATCGGCACTTAACAATAGTTCGTTCATGCTCTGTGCAAGTTCGCAATTGGATTTAGATTTTAGTGAGTTTATAGTTGGCCCGACAGAGGGAAGAGCAGAAGAAAGAGCAGGAGAAAGAGGAGGAGGAGGAGGAGGAGGAGGAGGAGGAGGAGGAGGAGGAGGAGGAGGAGGAGGAGGAGGAGGAGGAGGAGGAGGAGGAGGAGGAGGAGGAGGAGGAGGAGGAGGAGGAGGAGGAGGAGGAGGAGGAGGAGGAGGAGGAGGAGGAGGAGGAGGAGGAGGAGGAGGAGGAGGAGGAGGAGAAGGAAGAGGAGGAGAAGGAGGAGCAGAAGAAGGAAGAGGAGGAGAAGGAAGAGAAGGAGGAGGAGGAGCAGAAGAAGGAAGAAGAGGAGAAGGAAGAGGAGGAGGAGGAGGAGGAGGAGGAGGAGGAGGAGCAGAAGAAAGAAGAGAAGGAGAAGGAAGAGGAGGAGGAGGAGAAGGAGGAGGAGGAGGAGGAGGAGGAGGAGGAGGAGGAGGAGGAGGAGGAGGAGGAGGAGGAGGAGGAGGAGGAGGAGGAGGAGGAGGAGGAGGAGGAGGAGAAGGAGGAGGAGGAGGAGGAGGAGGAGGAGGAGGAGGAGGAGAAAGGGGAAGAAATGAAAGAGGAGGAAGAGGAGCGGAAGGAGGAGGAGCAGAAGAAGAAAAAAGAGAAATAGAAGGAGGAGAAGGAGAAGGAAGAGGACGAGGAGGAGGAGAAAGAGGAGGGGGGGGAGGAGGAGAAAGAGGAGGGGCGGGAGTAGAAGAAAGAAGAGAAGGAGGAGGAGGAGCCGAAAGAGGAGAAGAAAAAGGAAGAGCAAAAAGAGGAGGGGACAAAATTGAGGTAGTAAATGATGATGCAAGTCTGCTCTCTGATATATTAGCATACATTTGTGTGGAATTTTGAAGATCGTCCGGCCACGTAGACAAGCTTGATCCACGTGAGTTTATCTTATTTATTTCATTATAGTGATTCATGTCGTTTCCTTCCACGTTTATATTCAGATTCACTGTATCTTGCCAATACTCCTTATTTTGATTCACCGAGTATTGAGGTGACTCCTGGGAAAAGAATAAACAATACGAAGTGATACGGATTGCATTCATATAAGTATTAAAAATTAACTGCGCCAATTTATTGTTACAACTCTCTTCGATTCACATAAAAATATTATTCAAAGAATTACGCAATCCTTTTCTGTGATAAAAAAACAATTATTAACTTTTAAATGATTTAGATGTAAAAATTCCGTGAATACATACATATATACAACGATATTCGCGACAAAGCAAGTCAAACTTCGTTAATTTTATCATAAAACAACATTTAATAATCAAATTATATAACTATGTGCTATTTTATATGTAAATATATATATATATATATATATATTTACATATAAATATATATAATTAAATATATATATATATATTTGTATATATATATATTTGTATATATATAAAAACATACGTATGCATAACCACACACACACACACACACACACACACACTCTCTCTCTCTCTCTCTCTCTCTCTCTCTCTCTCTCTCTCTCTCTCTCTCTCTCTCTCTCTCACCACAGGGTGTCCTACAACTCGCGACCGAAATTTTTATGACATATTCCTTAAAAATAAGACTTAAAAATAAGACGAAAATTCTAATATGAAAATGCCGAGGCTATAATAATTTTTAAATTAATAGCGATTAAAGTCGACTAATCATAGAGCTAACATTTCGCACGCTCAGGCATATAACATATAATATAACAAGTGATAAAGGCGTTATCACAAGGGCCCTCTTAATGTCAATCGAGATTATTATACAAATATATTGATATGATATACTATTATATTTTTATTGAGAAATTATTTTTGCTTTTTTACGAAACCTATTTGTATATACGTATAATTAATATCGGAACATATCAATATCAATATCAATATCAATTCAATAACGATATTACGACATGTGTTAAGTATCGATATAAATAACGTTCAAATACAATGATAATGAAATATTTCATTAATTGCATCATATCTAAGCATAGAAAAGAAGTACATTGCCTATGCGTTGTATTTAATCATAATAATATAACGAAATGTCAAAATTTGACATATCATAGACAACCTCTCTCGTATGATATGTCAAATTTTGACATTTCATTATATGATTATGATTAAATATAACGCATAGGCAGTGTATCATATTACTATATTTGTATAATAATCTCGCTCGTTAAGAGGGCCTTTGTGATAGTGCCTTTATCACTTGTTATATCATCATGCCTGAGCGCGCGAAATGTTAGCTCTATGATTAGTTGACTTTAATCGCTATTAATTTAAAAATTATTATAGCCTCGGCATTTTCGTATTAGAATTTTCGTCATTTTTAAGTCAGGAATATGTCATATGTAAAAATTTCGCGAGTGGGACACCCTGTATATATATTGAAAAAGAACATCTGTGACAAAAGCAAGGTTATCATTGAATATTCCCCTCTAAACACTACAACTTCTGTTTAATATGTTCTCTTCTAAAACGTTATTCTAAAAAGATATTTCAATAGGTTTTTTAAAATGGGACATATTGTATGTGTCCGCACGCAGGCACGCACATGCAGGCACGCTCGCACGCGCGCATGCATGGGGAACATGCAATGGGCTATAAGTATTGCATTTTGAGATGCAAGCACAAATAATAAAGATCAATGTCCTTTCTGCTTTGTAGCATCTGCAAGATAGTTAACTAATTTCTTAAGAGATTATAGAATTTTAGATCGTCGAGTAATTCGATATTTATCCAAAAGAAAATAAAATTACAAGAAGTTCTAGAATCTGCGATATAGTTTCAAAATTTAATACAATTTATTTTCGATTATACATCCGACTTTATTATTAATATGGATCAAACAGGTTGTGAGTATCGAGCAAATGTATCAAGAACATATATTCATAAAGGAGAAAAAGCATTCGAGCTTTATATCGGTAAATTAAATAAAGTCACAAGTCTTATACTGCTTAATATTCTTTAATGAAATCTGGGAAAGTATTGAATGAGGTATTTGTTTATTTACAAAAACCTGGTGAAATATTTGGAGTACGCGTTCAGAAAGAAATCGACAAATTTTTACAATTATGTAAAAATATTGTCAGTGCAAAATCAGGAAAACTGACATCATCTCTGTATGATCAGTATTTAAAAATTGTAATAAAATCTTATGTGAGCAACAAATCATTTTTATTCATTGTTGATTCTTGGAGAGAGGTCAGAAAAATATTCATATATACAATGAAAATTTCTGAAATGATAAAAATAAGCCGACTTATAATTTACAAATTATTCCGCCAAAATGTACTCCAATTTGCCAACCATGCAATGTCTATTTTTATAGGCAAGTAAAAATTATCATAAAACAAATTCAAAACTGTCCAGATATTCTTGTTAACGGAGAAAAAACAAAATTAAATTCGCGTTATGATGCCATTTGAATTCAATTAACATATTATTTGTTATGTCCGTTATTCAAAAATATGATAGTTTGCTTGGTACATGTCAAAGCTGGCATCCGAACGCGAAATTTTTTATAATGTAAATCAGTCATGTTTTCCTTCAGATACTCACAGCATGAAATGTATTTGTAAAGATAATAATTCATGTAAAACATGTTCATGGTGTACATTCTACTTGTGCTTTAAATGTTTCTACATTGATTTTCATTCACAAAATTGTATGGCAATGTCAACCTTTTACAAAAAATTGTAAGGCGATGTCACACATACACAAAGTTCTATTATAAATATTTAAAATTTTTTAAAGTCTTGTTATTTATTATTATTCATAATAAAAAGTATACGATTAGTTTTTTTTTACTTAAAAGAAAAAGATAAATTAAAAAAATTAATTGTATTAAAAAATATAACATTTACTTTAAAAAAAAAAAATTGGCACTGCGGGACTCGCATCGGCTGCACGAAAAAAAAATACCGCGCACCTCAGGTTGCTCAGCTATGTTGCTTTCCTGATTATGGTTCCTGATGCATGGTTCAGTACTTACAACACAGCTGATCGAAGACCCAACTTTACTTCCAATTTTCTCAGAAGCTAAAGCTCATTCACATACTTTTTTATCATGTTAATACATCCAACTATCTCCTTCGAATAGACTATGACTCATCCCATTCAAGTAATTTACAATTGGTGCTATCTCCTTATTAATATAACAAAATGAGTGACATCACAACAAATTAATTTTTTTAAAAAATTAAAAAAAGTCGTCAAGTGTACGAATAACGTTACGTGAAAAATTATTACATGAATGTGTTGTTTTTTAATAGAAAAAAGAATCATTTTACATATAAAATTATATTATTTTGACGACTAGAAAAAATTATTTTTCAAATATAGTATTATCTTCTTTAAAAAATTAACCTATATGATAAGTATACTTTATATAATTAAAAATTTGTATAATTAAAAATTCTTCCTTTCAATCCAAATGATAGTAATTTTAATTAATTCTCCTTTAAAATGTTATTACCAATTACTGACGCCAGTTATACAAAATGCTTAACGCAACATATAAACGATATTACAATAAAAATTATCTTTTTATAAAAAAGGTAAAAAAAGTAGCCAAATGTACGCGCAATGTGTAGATGAAAAATTAAAAATATTATCAATTAATTACTGACGCCAGTTATGTATTCAAATAACATATACCATTTATATAGAAGATTTGATATAAAAAAGTCATAATATAAAATATATGATATATATGATATATAAAAAAGTAGTGCCAAATTATCTCTCGACATTAACTCGACAGTTAAATAAATATATTATCCCCGATAGCAAAACTGCAGGAACAGATTTTAAGCAGAGCCTGCTATCAATATTTGATGGCAAAAAGACAAATTGTACACAGAGTCTGTAATATCTGATGTGAGCAAACTGCCCTCAAAAATAGGACAAAGCTTGCTGACATGCTATGTCAGCAGATTGGCAACAAAAACCGAGCAGAGCCTGTCATTACACATTACACACAATAATTGGAAAACTACCGCTAAATGGCGTCCGTTTCTCGCATGCAAAATTTATCAAACTTTCTATATAAGCGAAATCATAATCAAAATTTTAACATGCATTTATTTATTATTTATTTATTATGTATTTTTATGTATAATATATGTTTGATGCAAGATGTAATCATCCAACAAGGAAGTTAACGAAGTTAGGGCAAGCTCTGCTCGGTTTTTGCCGCCAATCTGTTCGCATAGTATCAATAGTCAATAGGTTCTGCTGAATGAGTCCAAGTTGCGTACAGAATAAATCGGACACAGCAGATTGAAATCGGACCAAACAGACACAATAAGGAACAGACACAAGATGGTTGAAATCGGACACAATAATAATCGGACACAGTGACAATCGGACACAGTGACAATCGGACACAGTGACAATCGGACACAATGACAATCGGACACAGTGATAATCAGACATAGTGATAATCGGACACAGTAAGAAATGGACGCACGGATAGTTGCAATCGTGACAGTTTTCCTAAAAAAGTATTAAAAGTGTTATTATATTCGAAATGCAAGATGCAATCTTTCACCTTACTAAAATGATAGATCCTAGAAAGATTAGCAAAGACCAGCAAAGATTAGCACAGACAGCATTGGGTGTGTTTTCGCTGATCTTTTTTGTTACAATTTTGTTACAAATATAATTTTGTATTGTTTTCGTAATTAGTTCTGTGATAGTGGGGGAGACTTCGCCCCCCCAACTCCCCTACCGGGAGGCTTCGCCCCCTGAACTCCGACTAGGAGGCTTCGCTCCCTGGAGCCCCCTATTATGCGTACAGAGTCACAACGCATGCTCAGTTTACTGCATCATTATGACAGATTTTCTAACCAAAAAAGTCAATTTTAACGCTTAATATCTCGGTTCGCGAGACCGTCGCGTTTTTTTGCTAGATTCTTTTATCTATTTATCTGTCCATTTCCTACTGTGTCCGATTAGCACTGTCCAATTGCTATTGTATTCGATTGTTACTGTATCCGATTATCACTGTGTCCGATTGTTACTACTACTGTATCTGATTGCAGCTACTGTATGTCCATTTCCTACTGTATCCGATTAGTATTGTGTCCGATTTTCACTGTGTCCGATTTCAATCACCTTGTGTCCATTCCTTATTATATTCGTTTGGATTTGTGTCCGATCCATTCAATCTGCTGTATCCGATTTATTCTGTGCGCAACTGGGATTTCCCCATTCTGCTCAGTTTCTGCCACCATTCTGCTGGCATAGCATGTCAGCAGGCTTTGTTGACAAATCCCGAGCCTAATGCGGACACAGATGATTATGGATTTGTAGTCAATATCTGATCGAATTTGTTGTCAATCTGCTAGCAAATTGCTAGCATTGTACTTGCTGGGATTGAACTAAATAATATATATTGTTGCGGCCGTGCGGTATTCCGTTCGGCGCTGCTAAAAGATAATCAATATCAATCGATAAGAGTTTGAATAGAGGATCGGCCCTTGGCAACGCGTCGTTCTCCGACTGTTTTATAGATTTGACGGCCAGATTCTGCGGTGGCCGGACGCGTTTCTGCACCGTTGGTTTAATAAAGAGCGAGTCTTTCCTAAAACAGTGTTCTTCCTTTCCGAGAGCGCTCCGCTGAGTATCGCGATCACGGGAAGTAACGCCGCGAACGCGACAATTTTGGGGGCTCGTCCGGGATCGAATTTTTCGATTCGTGTGTGTGTGTGTGTGTGTGTGTGTGTGTGTGTGAGAGATAATGGCGGAGCGACAAACAGAAGAGACGGGGACTGGACAGGAAGAGGCGAAAAGTCGGAGAGTGATCTCTGCGAGAAAAAGGGCCTGTACTCGAGCGGAAGGGCCGGAGGCGTCTCCGAACTTGGAGGAGATTCTTCGCTTAACGCTGGAGGAGCTTCGCTCTCTGAGGGAGGAGCGTGCTCGTCGAGAGACAGAAACATTTTCAATGCCCGGTTCGCAGGAAGAGATTTCGCAACGTCCGATATCAGGCCAGTCATTTCCTTTTTCAAATTTTAATTCCGACTTGAAACTTAAGCCCGATATTTACGACGGTAGTGTTCCGTTGCGCGAATATCTTACGCAGTTTAATTTAATTGCGCGGGCGAATAATTTGGGAAACGCAGAGAAGGCTGTCGTATTAACGTCATGTCTCCGAGGAAAAGCGCGTGCGATTTTGGAAGGGGGCACGGATTTTGAGAATTCTCAATTTGAAAATTTGGTCGCGCGTTTAGAGCTACGTTTTGGAGAAAATTTATCCTCGCAAAATTATTATTATCAATTTACGAATCGAAAACAGAAATTCGGAGAAGATTTAGCTGCATTAGGCTCGGATATCGAGCGTTTATCTCGATTAGCTTATCCTGAATGTTCTCCTGGAGTTCGTGACAAAATTGCTTGTTCTCAATTTGTAGTTGCATTGTCTGATGTGAATGTTAAACAGACATTGCAGCTAGAAGGGTTAACGTCTTTGAGGGCCGCGGTAGAAAGAGCTTTGGCTATTAAAATTATTAGGGAGAATTGTTTAAAAGAGTGGAGAAATTTTGATTTTAAAGAGGTTAAAGATTGCTCGAATTATAAGAGCAATCCTGAAGAATTTTAAGTAGAGATTTTCGGGGCCCGGTTTTCCAATTTCGACATTACTTTTATTTCTTGTTAATTGTTTTGAGTTACTGTGTTCTGTTTTATTTTTCTTTAAGCTTCCTTCCGTCGCGAGAAGCGTCGTGGGGAGATCCTCGAGCCTGAGCACCAAGCAAGATCTTCAAGCTCGTGCTTCAAACTGAAAAGAAGTCTGCCTCGCCCCCGGTTTTCCGAGTCGTGGTTTTTCCGGGGGACGATGGGCGAATGCCGAGGCAGGGGCTTAGTGTGTCTTTTAGAAAGACGAAAGGGTCCACGACGATTACCCCCACTTTGCCCGAAAAATAGAAGAGAGAAGTGCGCAAAGCTCAAGACGAAGAGTCAAGAGTGAAACGCGCGAGAATTTCAAGAACAAGATTCTTCTGAAGAGTAGAGAAGACTGGGATTGGAAGTAGCGGCGCCCGGTAACCTGAGGCAGCAGCCCAGGGTAGGGCAGGAAGTCGCCAGGAGCCCAGAAGTCTTTTCCTAAGAGGAAATTCTTGAAAGAGGAAGAATTGTCGGGACGACAATTTTATGAAGAGGGGGGCAGTGTTGCGGTCGTGCGGTATTCCGTTCGGCGCTGCTAAAAGATAATCAATATCAATCGATAAGAGTTTGAATAGAGGATCGGCCCTTGGCAACGCGTCGTTCTCCGACTATTTTATAGAATACCGCACGGCCGCAACAATATATTATTTGTATAAAAGATTTGATATCAATAAGTGCCCTAGTAGAAATATATGCAGTTTATCTAGACATCCATTCAGTTACTAGTTTGCATTATTATTAGTTATAACAAAATTGGACAAATACTTGATAAAATTGTATTTAGTGATTGAAGCAATTTTTTTGTATAAAAATGTTAAAATGTAGCCATACCTACAATTAGGTATATTAAGTCTTCCGCATGGCAACAGTAAATTCGAGAAGTCTTTCGAAAGATTGCGGAAGTGCAAGACAAGAAAAGCTGCGATCAATCTTTCGAAAGACCATGGAATCATACGAAATGATTATGAAAAGTTTGATCAACGAATTCCTTAATCATGCCCAGTTGAACTGTGCGCGATATCGATTGACCAATACTACGTAATCGAACGATGAATCCGAGAACGCTGATCGGGCATCGATTATCATTATATAATCGGTTACTCGGGAGTCAAAAGGAGGAATCATTCGCAATCATACGAAGTAATAAGCGGAGTGATTATTCATCGCGAGAATTTGTCGCTAAGTTCACGTGAGACCGAAATCTCAAGTATCGTACCCGGCCGTCGGCCGCCTGAATATCGCGAGCCGCGCCGACCCGCTCCACGACACCTGAAACCGTATGTGAAAATTATTGTAACTCGACAACCAAGTGTAATATTAAATAATTGTGCAGTTATCATAATAAATTTATCTATTTAACAAACAGTGAGTGATTTAATGCAGAACCTCCACCTAATCCTCCACCCGATCCTGCTCGGAGTTCCAACTCCTTAGGCTTGGCAAACCCGACTTTCCCTAGTGAACGTTCGTAATCCCATCCGAGGCACAACAAAAATATATACAGCTTGGATGCTCAGTTATTGTCTAATGTTAATAGGTTATTATTAGTTAAAATAATAAAATACAACATACGTAGGAAATAAGAATTAAACAAAATTTCATTGAATTTACTGTACAAAATTTGTAGATTAAATAATAAATTTTTTCTATATGACATATTGATTTAAATGCATTTTATACAGTTTAAAACGGTCTCACTTTCCCGCGCGGATAGCAGTCAGTCGATTATCAGGTGGGGAAGCGAGGACGTTGGAGACAGAATTAGAAGGATCGCAATTAGATCGTATGCGTGGTATAAGTTAACAATTGTTTATTTGAAACGAATAACAAAGAAAAACAATAAGTAGTGCCGGATGGAAATTGCACGAATAGTCAAATAGAATGCGAACAGAATTGGTCATAAACGGTCAGACCGGCGGGCGGCGCGTGTTTACGCATTTTTATAAATGAGGTATCGCTCCAGCGATCGGCACGATACTCGCGGTGCGTAACTCGGTGATGCGGGGCGCGCGGCAGTTTCGCACGTGTTGTCACGGACCTTTAAATGTGGCGATTTAAATCGCATACGCGTGGTTCGGATCGTGGATGGTGATGTCGTTCGTGAGGGTGTGATTTTCGCAGAGAAGGTTTTATAACCACTGAAAACGGATCTAAGAACGGGTGTGAGAACCCATGCCCTCTGAGATCCTCGCGGGTGGAGTCGCGAGAGATCGGATTGTCGAATGTACTCGACCGACTGAGGTGTGCTCCGGCCTTAGCGGAGGGTGACGGAGTGCCGAATGAACTCGGCCAGCTGGGGAGAGCCCCAGCTCTCGTGGAATGCTTCAGTGGACTTGTCGGTGTGCCCCGGTACTCGGAACTGGTTGGTCGGAGATGCGGTTGTATCGGGGGAGCACTTCGATACACGGCGGAAATCGAATACGGAGGAGTCGGATCGAGCAGACTCGATGCGCTGGAGAGACTCCAGCAACTTGCCGTAGGTTCGGAATCGATTTCGGTTTAGCCAAGCAAACTTGGCGCGTTAAGGAGAGCCCCAATATATCGTAGGCTTTTACCGAAATCGGGAATTTGGGTACTCGCTTCTCACAAGACGTGCTCTCAGAAGGCGAGCGCGGAACAGGATGATTTTCTGTGGAGAGCGATGCCTTTTTATATCCGAGTTCGATCTCAGTATTTTTCGGTCGGATCGGTTGGATTGGTTGATCTCGGGGATAGTATCCCCCTCTACAGGAGCGGAGAAAAGGAATCGATTTAATTGGGTTTTTGGGAAGATAAGGAATCGGAACGGGGATGTCTAGGAATAGGAAGAGGAGTTCGGATTTTCGGAGTTGATGAGATAACAGCGCGGCGTGAGGACGGTTACGTTTTAGACGCAATCGTGGTGCGATACGGGGCGCTCGCTCGCTTTCGTGGCGCGGTGTCGATGTGGAGCGGAGAGTATCACCGCTCGGTGGTATGGCGCGTGATGCAGTGCGGGGCGCGTTAGCGTTCGATGGCGCGGCGGGGGGGGGGGGGATATCACGAAAACAATCGTGGATTCGCGGTATTCTGCTATACTCCGACTTCGGAGTTCGTGAAATAATTACAAAATAAAAATAAACGCGGTCACTGCCGCACTCCGCCTTATGGTTGGCGGTCCCCGACCGATGGTCGGTCGGGGGAAAATCGGAGGAGGAACGGAGTGGGATGCGCCGTTACAAGTTTAAAATTAATTTAAAAGATTGATACAGTGTTAGTAAAAGATTTTAAAATTGTGTGAAGAATAAGTGAATGAATGAAAAAACATAGAGCAAAGAAAAAGAAGTAAGAGGACATAAGAAATTTGATAAGACAAGATTTTGTGATAGATATGCCAATTAAGCCTAGGATTGAAAATGAAAGATACAAATGAATTACGTATTATTATTTTATTTTATATTATTATTTTAATAATACAGATAAATTACATATTAATAATAATAATAATACAGAATTTTGTATAATGAGGACATATCAAATTTTGATAATAATAATATTAATGATAACTATCACGATGACTCTGAATAATTTGAACCTGATGAAATAGTGCAACTCCAAGAATGGATTACATCATATAAAATACCTCACTCACTAGTGATAAATTAAAAATATCAAGACATAGATTATTACTCACGCTTCCAAAGTGTACAACAAACATTTTTACAAAGTATTTCTGCAAAATATTTATTGGAAGATATAGAAGATAATTCTATGGGAGAATCTACATATTTGGGCATCGCAGATGGGTTAAAATATTGTGTAAATGTAAATTTGCATATAAATCGTGACTTGCAATTGCAATTCAATATAGATGGTATAAAATCATGTAAAAGCAGCAACAGAACGCTATGGCCAATTTTATGTAAGGTTTATTAGAAATCTAACATCTATGAGTCTTTTACATTTGCTTTATATTCTGGAAATCATAAATCAAAAGAAAAGACTTGAACAATATTTGAACAAATTTATTTATGAAATTAATGAACTATTAACTGCTTCGCGAGGAATTGATTATTGGAACAACACAGATATCATATAATTAATAATTAAAATACAATCATTTATTTGTGATACTCCAGCACGCTCCTACTTGAAATGTGTAAAATGACATATGTCATTTTATAATTGTAAAAGATATCACGTAAAAAGAAAAAAACATGAAAATACTATAATTATTAATTAATATTATTGAAATTATTGTAATATTATTTTAAATACTAATTGTAAGAAACGCACAAATGAAGATTTTCGCACTTTTACTGATGTAAATGATCACATAGGAGTATCTCCATTTATTTATGTAGAACCAAATATAAACATGATTAGTCATTTTGTATTAGATCCAATGCATTTATTTGATGAAGGAATTATGAAGAAATTATTGCATTTTTGGATGTGCCGAAAAACAAAACTAAATATTGTGACAAAAATTGAACTGGATCGACGAATTAATTTGATAAGAAAATATATTCCTTATGAATTTCACAGAAAAATTCGTAATATAAATTCTTTTGATAAATACAAGGCATCAGAATTTAGATTTTCTTTTATTGTATTGTGATCCAATTGTCCTAAAAAATATTTTAGATGACTTTAAATATAATCACTTCCTATTATTACATGTTGCATTGTTTGTTACATACAGAAGTGAATAACACATTTTTAGAACATGTCAGAGAATATTTGAATACTTTTGTTTCTATTGCCAAAAACCTATATGAAAAACAATTAATTACAATAATTTATTTTATTATTATTAATTATTTTATTTATTATTATTATTATTAATTACAATAAATATCCACAATTTATGTCACATTGTTGATGATGTTGAAAATATGAATTGCTTTATAAATTTAATAAATGCATACAATTTTGAATCTTGAATAAATTAAGAATATCTTATATTCTCCCTATCATACACTGTCACAATTTTGTTGGCGAGAAAATGAAAAAAAAATTTTATATATAAAAAGATAGATCACTCTAAAGAACAAGAAATAATATGTAAAAAAATCTGATATGGATATAAAAGGATATTCTGAAACAGATATTCTAGAAATAAAATATAAACAATACTTATTTACAATAAAATGCCCGAACAATATGGTACTTTTGAATAATGGAACTATTATGGAAATAAGTCACATTTAAAAAAAATAATATTTATTGTAATATGATAAAATATGACAGAATTAATATATTGTATAATTATCCTTGCAACTCTAATCAATTATTTACATTTAAATTAATTCAATACAAATTAATAAAGATGAAGTTAAACTTCAAAGAAGATGGATAAAAGATTATTTGTTATGCCATTATAAACAGCAGTTATTTGCTAAACTGCAACATTGTTAATAACATAGAATTTAAATATTACAAATAATTAAAATTAAAATTTTCAATGTTTTTATCTTTTTTTAATTATTAGAAGTCGTAGTTATTTTTAAAAGCAAAAATTATATAAATTTACTTAATAGATATTCAAAGAATGCCAAAATTATTCAACTATTACAAAAGATATATATATATATATACATATATACCCAGCAAGCAAAATGCTAGCAATTTGCTAGCAGATTGGTAACAAATTCGATCAGATATTGACTATAAATCCATAGCTATCTGTGTCCGCATTAGACTTGGGATTTGTCGACAAAGCCTGCTGATATGCTACGCCAGCAGATTGGCGGTAGAAACCGAGCAGAACCTGTTGACATGCTATGCCAGCAAATTGGCAGCAAAAACCGAGCAGAACCTGCAGACATGCTATGCCAGCAGATTGACGGCAAAAACCGACCAGAGTCTGTTGACATGTTATGCGAACAGATTGGCGGCAAAAATCGAGCAGAGTTTGCCCTAACTTCCTTGTTAGACGATTACGTCTTGCATCAAACATATACATAAAAATACGTAAATAATAAAAGCATGTTAAATTAAATTTAAATTTTGATTATGATTTCGCTTATACAGGGTATTTCATTTTAAGTGATATAGTCGATTATCTCGCGAAGGATTTTATTGAAAAATTTTTCGAACAAAAGTTACATTGAAGAGGGACACATAATGGAAATATAGACTTGACCTTGTCAAAATCAGGTCAAGGTCATTAATGTTTTTTTTTTAAATAAAAACTTCTATTTTTTATTACATATTTTTATAGATTATCTCAAGAGCTTTCCAAAACACTATAATAAAGTTACTTTTCGTTAACTAATTAACTTTGTTAAGTTATAAGGCAAGACCGATCACTGATCCGACCAACTAAGGCAAGACTGATCACTGATCCGGCCAACTAAGGCGCATGTGTACATGGATAACCAGCGGTACTGTAACTTTCAAATTCTATAACTCGGAAAGTACTCAATAAAACATAACTTTATTATAGTGTTTTGGAAAGCTCTCGAAATAAGTTATAAGAATATGTAATAAAAAATAGGAGTTTTCATTTAAAAAAACATTAATGACCTTGATCTGATTTTGACAAGGTCACTCAAGGTTAAATTCACATTTCCATCATATGTCCCTCTTCAAGCCATGCAACTTTCGTTTGAAAAATTTTCAATAAAATCATCGATTCGCGAGATAATCGACCATATCACTTAAAATGAAACCCTGATAGAAAGTTTGAAATTTTGCATGCGAGAAACAGACGCCATTTAGCGGTAGTTTTCTAATTATTGTGTTTAAATATACGTAATGACAAGCTCTGCTCGGTTTTTGCTGCTAATCTGCTGGCATAGCATGTCGACAGGCTTTGCTCAGTTTTTGCTAGCAATCTGCTGGCATATCAGCAAGCTTTGTCATATTTTTGAGGAGAGTTTGCTCACATTGTCAGATATTACAGACTCTGTGTGCAATTTGTTGCCTTTCTACCATCAAACGTTGGTAATAGGTTCTGCTCGGTTTTTGTTAGCAATCTGCTGGCATAGCATGTCGGCAAGCTTTGTCATATTTTTGAGGACAGTTTGCTCACATCATTAGATATTACAGACTCTGTGTGCAATTTGTTACCTTTTTGCTATCAAACGGTGGTAACAGACTCTGCTCGGTTTTTGCTAACAATCTGCTGGCATAGCATATCAGTAGACTTTATCATATTTTTGAGGGTAGTTTGCTCACAACATCAGATATCAGGATCATTACAGATCCTGTGTGCAATTTGTTGCTTTTTTGCTATCAGACATTGGTAACAGGCTCTGCTCAAAATCTGTTTCTGCAGGTTTTGCTCTATATATATATATATGAGGATCTGAAAAGTTTTGAGCCTAACATAGAAACAAGTATTTTTTCGGTAAAATATAGTTTTATTTTTCAACATAAACTCCTTTTAAGTCGATACACTTTTCTCATCGATACTCTAACCTCTTTAATCCCTCCAAATAATAGTTGGCGTCTTGCTCCGCAAAATAGGCGTTTATGTATGCGATGACCTCCTCGTTCGATGAAAATCTCTGTCTTACAAGCGAAACTTTAAGCTTAGGAAACAGAAAAAAGTCGCTGGAGGCCAGATCTGGTGAATACGGTGGGTGGTCAACCAATTCGAAGTGCAGTTTGTAAATTTTGGCCATGGCGATCGCCGAAGTGTGAGCAGGTGCATTGTCTTGATGGAACAGCACTTTCTTCTTCTTCAAATTTTTGAAGAAAGTCGACCGTTTTTTTGTAATTTCTGCTTTCAGGTTATCAAGTAATGATGCGTAATACGCTCTCGTTATTGTTTTACCTTTTTCAAGATAGTGATTCACACAATTCCGTGACTATCCCAAAAAACAATCGCCATTACCTTCCCAGCTGATAGAACCGTCTTCACCTTTTTCAAAGCAGGTTCACCCTTTGCAGTCCACTGTTTTGACTGTTCTTTTGTCTCTGGAATGTAGTGATGGATCCAAGTTTCATCTACAGTTATGAATCGACGCAAAAAATCTGACTCGTTTCGCTTGAACCGCTTCAACAGGGTCTTGGAAATGTTCATTCGAATTCGTTTTTGGTTCAAAGTGAGCAAGCGTGGCACCCAACGCGCGGATAGCTTGCGCATATCTAATTCTTTAGTCAATATATAACAAACGCGTTCTTTCGATATGCTCATAGCCTCTGCTCTCTAATCTTGATTCGACGGTCGTTTAATACCATTTGGTGAACATTTTCGATGTTATCAGCGGTGGTCGCAGTTTTTGGCCGTCCCGAACGCTCATCATCAGCCAAGCTCATACGACCACGTTTAAATTCAGCTGCCCATCTTTTTACGGTGGCAAATGATGGGGCAGAGTCCCCGTAAACAGCGTCCAACTCGATTTTAATTTGCGCAGGCGTATTGCCTTTCAAATGTAAGAATTTAATGGCACGATATTCAATTTTTTTCCATTTTTACAAAAACACTGACATCGACTGACACAAACGACTATCAAACAACAACTGAGCGTCCAAAATGGCTGAAATTTTCATAAAAATCTTTCAAAGCATATACTATTGTAGTACTAGAATGGTTTTGACGAGTAACGTCATCTTCATGTTAAGGCTCAAAACTTTTCAGACTACCCTTATATATATATATATATATATATATATATATATATATATAAATATATATATAGGTGCGATCAACTTGGTGCTTCAATTTTTGATTGGTCAATTCATAATATTTTTTGTTCTGATTGCTTAATGAAATGTTTCGAAATATTTGTAGCAACAAGAGCGCACCTTATATCTTGTAAATAATGAATGAAATGAAAGTCATTTGTTTTTGTTGCAACACTATACATGTGCTCTTGAAAATGCTCCTGTATGTCAAAAGTGATCCTATGTGAATGTAATAGAATAACCTAGATATTAAAAGAGTTTGCAAATAATTAAAAATTATTTTAAATTATTATTCGCACTACTATGTAGTATCTCAAAAAAAAAGAGAAATCAATTTCTCTTCATATATTATTTCTTAATTCTAATGTCTAACTATAATAACATATACATTTCATTGGTTATGAATCAATCAATATATATAAGAAAAGATATTTAAACTGTAAAAAATCAAACGTTTTTAACATTCAGATTTTGTCCTATAGAAGTTTAATATTAAATTCGCATAGGATTATTTTTTACATTGATTACTTTAAGAATATCGAGTAAGAATCAGGAGACACAATAGTGTCTCGGGTGTCAACCGAGAACACTACCGTGTGACTATGCGAGTCGGCGAGATGTGAGCATCCGAAATTATCGGATATCAATAATGGCTAAACCGATCAAATTTTAAGTAGGCTTGATCAATAGCTTGGATTCAACTTGCATAATAAAAGTATTTTTATTTTTCTACGTTTCCTACGAACAGAACTATTGCTACGCAAAGTCCAATTTGGAAATTTTTACTTTAAGAAACGTCATTATCGTTATCGTCGTCGCTTTTGTACGGTTGCAATTTTTATCGCGAGAGGCGTTACTGATCCAGTGTACACTGCCCATCAACGATTCGCTGAGTCCTACAGTGACCCCGACTTATCGGCCTGATTTATTCGCAGGATCGATAAGATATTGATAAATACGCGCGCATCGAAACGGACATATATTGACAATAATCTAGAATAGTAAGAAGAATAATAAACACTAATTCTTTTTATTTGTTCCATCTTTTTCTCTCTTTTTCTAATTAAGTAAGAAATAAATTATATCTTCATCATTATATTGTTCGTACTGATTTTTATATTTAAACAAATATTTCGTAATATAGTGCTTCAAATTATAAATGCTTTTAAATTATTATGCTAAGTAGTAATAGTAGCAGTTTTATTGATCCCTTTGGGGTTACAAAAAATACTCATTCTCTCGCATGGAAACAACAACATCCTTATTAACTAAACTTAATCTTATTAACTAAACTTAACTTACTTAGCTTATCTAAATCTGTCCTATTTCACTCCACGCCGCTCTCTCTCCTTACATTTCCTTCTCCGCACTAACGACCTCTCTCTCTCTCTCTCTCTCTCTCTCTATCACGTCGCTCTAGGAACTTCCGCTTGCGTTTACGCTTCTCTCTCCTCTCTCTCTCTCTCTCTCTCTCTCTCTCTCTCTCTCTCTCTCTCTCTCTCTCTCTCTCTCTCTCTCTCTCTCTCTCTCTTCCTCTCTCACTCTCATTTTCCTCTTTTTCCTTTCTTCCTCTAACTCTCGCATCCATTTTTCTTCCCCCCCTTCGTCTCCTAGAATTCTTTCGTACTTCTCAAATCAGCTTTCCTCCCCTGCTTTCCTCCGTTTCCTAAATTCCTCCCACACATACTCCCATGTCTCCACCTCCTTTCCGCATAGCCTACGCTTTTTACTATTTTCCTCCTCCCAATATCTTCGCTCCTCATTTCATTTCCTAGCCTAAATCTCGCTATCTTCTTCCCTCTGCTTTCCCCCAAACCCTTTTCTAAGTACTTCGGTATCCCTTCTCCCTTTACCCTCCCATATTACCTACTAAACCTTCCCTCTAATCCCATCTTTCCTCATTCTGCCTTTCCTTTTTTCTACCTTCCAAATCCATAAATTTTACCCTCTTCTTCCTCTTTTGCCCGTTCCAATCCGTCACCTCTATCTCTCTATTTTTGAAGAACTGACTCCTTTTTCTTTCCCATTTCGATAGTTTCTTCCCCTTTTCCACTCTTTTCTTCATTCCCCGTAAATATAACTGTGCAAGTGTGCTCCCCCACCCTCCTCCAGCCTGCCCTTCTTCCCGCCCTACCTCTCATCTTTTCCCTCTGTAACGCCTCTCTTATCAAATATCTTGACCTTCTCTCTATCCCATCTTAAAAATCTTTCCTGTATTCTTTCTATTTCCTACCTCTTTTTCCATCCCAAATCTCCACTCCATATCCTATTACCGTCCATACTAGTGTACCAAATAACCATATCCTTCTTTTCCAGTCTTTCCCAAATCTCCTCTTTCCAATTCCCCAAACCTGCCCCATCATCGCCGCTGCCTTTGCCTTTGCTCTCCCCCTGACATGTATCTCCTGTTCTCCATTTCTCTGCAATCTATATCCTAAATATCCAAATTCTTTTATCTCCTTTATCCTCTTCCTTTTTCGCCTTGATCATCCTTCCCTTCCCCCCCCTCTCTAAACCTTACTACCTTCGTCTTATCCATATTTAGTTCTAACCCCTTCCTTTCCAAATATCCTTCTAACTTTTCTAATACTCCTCATACCTTCTTCCTCCGCTGGCAATACCACATCATTTGCATACGCCAAGGAAAATACTCTCCCTTTCCTCAATCTAACCCCTCCCCACCTAATTTTTTCGATTTCCACCTCTACATCTGTTAACAGTAAGTTGAGCAAAATCGGACTCAAAAGACCTAGCTTTACCCCTCTCGCTGTCCAAAACGGCTTCCCCAACTCTCTCTCTACCCTTACTCTATTTTTCGTCTTCCTTATCACCTCCTCTACTCTTTCTGTCAGTCTCTCTCTTATCCCTCTACCTTTAATTGTTCTTATCAACACTCTCCTGTCCACCAAATCAAACACCGCCCTCAAGTCCACAAATAATGCCACCTTCTTTAGCTGTCTGTTTATTAAATAATTCAACACGTATATATTATCTATTGTAGACATCTCCTTTCTGAATCCCATTTGATTCAATGGCAGTAAGCCCTTCTCCTCGATCTCCTCCTTTAGCCTTTTCGCTAAAGCTGAATATATATTTTTTTTTTGTTATACAAATGATATCACTTGGGTTGTGTTAAGTATGGCAATATAAAAATAAATTTTTTATTTAAAGAAGAATTAAAAGCTATTATCACTAGAAAAGTTAGACTAAGAAGATTCTTCAATGGAAATACTGTGACATAGATTTTATTGTTTAATTTTGTTACATGTAACTAATATTGAGTTAGGTATGGCAATGGTAATAAAATTTTTTTTAAGTGAGATTAAAACTACCACTTGGGTTAGAATAGAAACTTTTCAATGGATATACAAAAATACATACTTAGGTTTTATTTTTTTATAGAACGCAGGTAATAAAATCCGATCATCTTAGGATCACAACGTAGTTTAATCTTTGCTATAAATAAATAGGAAGGTATCGATAACTATTATTGTGTTGTATGTATTTAGAAACACAAATATTACTTTTGTAACGATACGTCTCCCGCGTACCGTTCTAATTGTTTCTAATTGTAAATGCGACCGGGCTCAGCACCCGCTACCGAACATACCGACCGACGCGTGCATCCGTAAAACCGGACACACCGTTCTTTGCGCGCGCAACCGAACACGCACTCGTCACATGCGTGTCAAATATCACCGACGACTCGCGCTTTTGTAAGTTGCAAAATAACAAGACGGGTATAAACCTGGATTCCCGATAAAATGATCGATCCGATTCTCCGATCATCCTGTTCCCGTCTCCGACCGATACCGAAAACCGAGACAAGGCATTCCTGATCCCGCCGAGCATACTCGACACTAGGTATCATCCATCCGCAAAAGTGAGAAACTCGAGACAGAGCATTCTCAGTCCCTGTCAAGCGTACTTGGCTGTCCGACTTCTCCGAGACAGAGCATTCTCAATCTCAACGCTTCCTTGCTAATGATACAAACAAACCGGGACGGAGCATTCTCAGTCTCCGACGAGCATACTTGTCACTCGTATCTCCTACCTCCCAAATCCGAGACGAAGCATTCTCAGTTTCATCACTCCTACTACCATACGAGAACACGGAACGGAGCATACTTGTCACTCGTATCTCCTACCTCCCAAATCCGAGACGGAGCATTCTCAGTTTCATCACTCCTACTACCATACGAGCACACGGAACGGAGCATTCTCGGTTCCCGACAAGCATACTTGTTTACCGCAGGGATCAGCAAGTAGGACTGCTCGCGGGCCCAATGCCCGCGGGCAACAATTGAACGCGTTAAAGTTAGCGTTAGGCCGCTAGGTGCAATAAAGGAAGGAGAGGGAATAGCAGGAATGTCGTTGAATGTGTTGTTCAAGGAGTCAAAAGATATTGTGTCGCACAAATTCAGACCCAGAATTAGCATAAAATAACAACTATATTTTATTTTCTATATTTTAAATAAACATTTCTTACAATATTAAATAAACAATTCTTATAACATTTAATTAGTATTTGATTCATAGTTTTTTGATATTATATACGATATATCAGGTATTATTGTTTTGGCACAACTTAAACAAATTATTGCATTCAAATGTGAATCTGTTAACTGTTCGCGTAATCGCGATTTATTTAATTTCATAGAAAATAATTGTTCATATGAATATGTAGAACCGAATATATTTATTAAACATATTCATTATACTATACTCATTATACTTATTATTATTATTTTGATTATCCATCACAAACGTTACAAGATCGCAAATGTGTCTGACTGTTCTAGATAAGAACAAAATTTGATTATACCGTTGCTTAGTTACTGTTTTTCTTTTATTTTGAGCGTTTAACAGATTGATATTTAGCAGATGTTTATTTTGAAACTGTTGGAAGTTTTCTTCGCGGAAAAAAATTATTCTTCTGGATTTAAAAATATAATTTTAAACCGTTAATTTCTGTTAAACATGATATACGTATTCATAATTTTATGATTGTGTATTATGAGTTTATATTTTAATATATTGTTATTGTTTATATTAGTGTTTTATTTCTTTGTTATATTTAAATTTTCACATATTTAAACATATTTAAATGTAATAATTATATTACACAATTTTTAATAAATTATATGCTAAAACACAAATTTTGACAACTTACAATATTTAAAAATAGAGATAAGCATTTTAATTAAAATTTTCCTATAATAAATGCTTATTATTAGGAAATCAAAACATACTAGGGCACATTTCTTTATTTGATTAATAAAAAATTAACTAAATATAAGTTGAATTTATATTTAAGAACTTGTGCATTTTGAGTCCTATATATTACAACATATTTTTGCATATTTCATCTTTAAACGGTTTAGCTAAACTGTTATAAAAAAATTTTATGATATTACAAAAATTCGAGTATTAGTAATTTAAGATTGCACTATCGTTCATATATACATGCAACGCTATTTTTGTAAGTGTGAAATGCGAAATCTTATCCTAAGATACACAAAAAATATTAGGTACGCTCCAATAATATGCACAACAGGCGGGCACTCGCTGGCGCCCGCGATCACCCGTGCCCAATTTCAGCGTTTTGCCGATCTCTGGTCTACTGTGTGAAAATCCAAACGCAGGAGCGAGTGTTCTCACTCCTGATGTTCGAACGCGCATCAATCATGCGGCAACAATGAATAACGCGGCACGCACTGCAAGCGCTACGATGAACCGCCGATCAACCAATCACGCGCCTACGCGACCAGGCCCCGTCGCGAACCAATCACTTGCCCTGCTACGCGTACTACGCACGCCGAGTGCACCCGCATACCTCGCGCACCGAAAAGACGCACGCCGAACGGGCCGTCATAAGTATCACCAGTGCGCTGAGCGAATCTGTGCCGCTGTGTATCCACATCATAGAATTAAATAAACATCTTTTCAACTAATATTTGAGTCTAATAACCTTATTAACTTCCGAACCTGGCAACCGACGAGCACCTCCGCGCATCCGAACTCGCACAACACTGCCCGGCGAAGACAAACCGTTATACTTTATTTATAGCAAGAAATATATCATTTTCTAAGATCTCTATCTTAATCATTATTTTCCAGTCTCCAAAACTAGATTATTTACTACCAAAAAAGAAATTATACTACAAAATTCTATTTTGAATTAATTGAACATATCTTTCTAGTTATAGATATGGATAATGAAGAGAACGTGTACATATACATATATAATGTAACAGAGCATCCGAAAGATGCTCCGTTACTAGCGCGCGCTAATGCGGCCCACACCATCCGAGGCCGCCCGAACACTCCCGACCATGACCGACCGACACACGCACGCCGGCGAACTGTCACGCATCGACGACGTGACAGCTATTGTTACATTAACAAACGCTAACAAACTAAACGGTGACACGTGGCGCGGATACGGGTATAAATACCCGACAAATTTTAAGAAGAGAGCCAGTCCTATCCGCTCCTCCGACCTGTCCGTCACAGACAACCGTTCCGACCAGAACAGCGAGAGAAGATTCTCTCAGCGAATACCGAGCGTTCTCCGTATTCCTGTGCTATCCTTTCTCGAGAATTCGGAGTGTTCTCAGCTTTCTCGTTCTCGCAACGAATACCGAGCGTTCTCGATATTCTTGCATCTCCCTTCTGGGGAAAAATCGGAGTGTTCTCAGATTTTCCTCCTCCCGACAATACCGAGAGTTCTCAGTATTGTCGCTCTATCTCATCTCGAAAGTCGGAGCGTTCTCGGACTTTCCCGCGACATCCGCCCCACGTGTCACGGCTAGCGTCAACGATTGCCTAGCAACGCACACGCACGGACCCGGTTGCCTAGCAACGCGCATACCGATACGACTCCCGGCGTTCAACATATCCGTAATCGAATCGCGACCGGCAAAGAACGACTGCGCAAAACGAGAGGCGTCACCAACTTATTATAATTAGAAATTAAAGCCCAGCGGCCGCAGCACCTCACAACCCGGCATCCGACGAGCGATAACCGAGCGCACGTCCTCGCGTCCGTGCCCAGAGATAAGATCCGAGCGCGCAGGGACGTACCATTACAATAGTATACATATTGTAAATAGAATTTATAATAAGAGGTCGGAGACCTTTAATTTAAAAAAATCGATATTGTTCCGACTTTTTAGATAGATTACAATAGCCAAACTAAGAAATTTTTTATAAGATTTTTAAATCTGCCTTATACATCAGAAAATATAAATAACTTACATAGTAAAAAATTGTGATTATCATTTATAAGAATGGCCTTTATATTCAGTGATTTTAAAAGGAATTAAATTAAATACACTAACCGTACCGGTAAGTATACAATAATAATAATTTATGTTCTTTTAGTAAAGAAATAGATTTATCATTTATTACAGAAATATATAAAAAAGCATTAGATAAACTTTCTTGTTTAGAGAAGAACGAACGAAGAACATGTACATTAGAACATGTACATTTACATTAGAATCTGACAATGATACTTTAGCAGAAAAAGAAACTGAGAATGTTGTCAAGCAAAATAAATTAAAACAGCAAGAAGAAACAGCTGAAGATCTGAAAAAGAAATTTATAGTACGTAAATTAGATTCCCCATCTTATTCTCAAAATTTTGAAGGTAATTTACATTTTGAATCATTTGTTATTTCTAAAATTTTCAATTAAAATCTTGCTATATCGTTATATTTTCAAAAAATTCAAAATATAACAAATTAAATAAAAAATTGTTTATATTCTTTCATTAAATTTATTAGAATAAATTTATTATAACAAATTTCATAATTGTTAGTATTTCATAATTGTTTTATGTACATTATAGTAACTTAGTAATACAATGTAATATTATATATTATATTTTTTTTTATTATTATGTTTCTATAACACAATATTTTTTTATTTTCTTCCAAACATTTAATCTTTATTTTTCCATTATCTTACATACAGTTTCTGTAATAGAGACATTAATGTCCGATGAAGAAATAAAGATTAAAGATAAAGAGAAAAGAAAGAATTTAAAGAAAGAAATGTTTTATCTATGATATATACAAACTTATTTGCATCAGAGAATATGCAAAAAATCAAAATTATTATTTATTATACATATGTATGTATATATATATATATATATATATATATATATATATGTATGTATATTCTCTCGAATCCCTACCGATATTTGAAGCACATATCATTACATTTTATTGAAAGATATTAAGATATTGATTTGAGATTGATCCAATGATGTAGCTATTATATTATCTTTTATATTTTCAAAGGATGATTTAAAATTTTTTTTATTCTTATCTTGAATTCTTCATTACATTTATCATCGTCATCAACACCATTAGATATAAAGAACTTCTATTTATCTGTATCGACTTCCATCAGATCATATGTCATGTTTTTCTTATTCGATTGCAAGGATATATTTTCTGTCGTAATATCATTTTCATTAGAAGTCAAAAGAATTTTTGCATCGAAGAAATCTAGATGCTGAAGAATAAATTTATCCTTTCTTGTTGGAATTTGACCTTTAAAATGGCAATGTTTTAAATCGCAAAATTTCGCTTCAACTAAAGACGAAAATATCATTAAATTTTTTAAAACAGTGCTCGGAATTAGTTGCACATGACCCGATTTCAGAGGCTTCCACCATCGCTCGAGGCTCAGCGGCCGAGCCACCGAACGGCTGTGCCTCAGAAGCGTCGCCGTATGAGAAACATGTTATTTGTACGCCTTTCGCCCCTTTATTTCAAACGTAACAGGTCAAATATCTTAAAAATCTAAAAGATATAGAAAAATATTTCAAACAAAAGTTTTTTACGCTTATTACATTTGAAAGACACCCTTAAAGCACAATGTAGTATATTAATAATAGATAATTCAACATTTTATTTATTTATAAAAATAAAAATAATTTAATGTTAACTACCATGCCGGTCCCCAGGAACCGGTATTAGACTTTCCATTTACGCTGCGTCGGTCCCCACAGACCACCGGCGCTTGACTTTTGCTTTACTTGAGAAAACGAAACTATATATACTGTACCTTCTGCGAGACTGAAACATCATCTGAGAGAAAACATTAACCATCCCAACCTATATACCTGCTTACTTTTATCATTTGTTTATGCTTTGGTTTACGTATTGAGCATGTTCTGACATGCTCGCCCATTTACGGTGTCGAGTGGCGCAAACGGAAAGTCAGATAAAATCAACGTGGCAATTAATAAAGAAGATATCTAAGTGACAATTTGGGACGAAAGACGTACGGATAGCATTGTTTCTCATACGACGACACTCATGAGACACAGCTGTTCGGTGGCTCGGCCGCTGAGCCTCGAGTGATGGTGATAGTGGGGGAGGGGAGGAGAAGCCTCTGAAATTAAACCGAAATGTGCAACTAATTGTGATACTGTTTTAAAATATGGGCGCATTATGCCTGTCCACATTGATAAATATGATAATAAACGAGCTTTTATTTGCTTTAGTAACTGTAAATTGTAACATACATAATATTATCATTTTCAGATTCATCAGCAATTCTTTTCGCGGCATCTAAGATAGAATTACTCCATTCAATCGGCATTATCAAAATTCATTTTCATATCGTCGGGTTCTGTCTCTTGACTTTCATCATTATTATCATTACTTATAATTGTTTTTATTTTACATTACACTGTTCAAACAGTGCATGCATATGTTTAACATTAATCGTGTCTCAACCCAGAGTCTCAACCCAGAATTGCCAGATTTGGGAAGTTTGCAGTATGCCACACAAGCAGCCTGTATACGTGTGCTCGCCGAGTCGCACCACTTCGACTAGCGTTGGGCAGTGGAAGTATGTATTGTTGACTCTTTCTCTGCCTGTCTCTTTCTCTTTATTTCCTGTCCTTTTTCTTTCTCAAGCGATAGCTAAAGTGCGCGATTCTTCGTGCTACGCATGCTCTCCGCTCTCTCTCACCACACACACCACACACACACACACACACACACACACACACACACACACACGCGCGCGCGCGCGCGCGCGCATATTTATATTTATATTTACATTATAATCTAAGTAATATACTTTTATACAATTATTGAAATTATTTGTACATTTTGAACCCATAAATGGAAAATATAGAAAAAAATATCAATTTAATAAATTTATAAATTATTTTAAAATCTTTTATTTTTGTATACCAGTGCTCGGAATTAGTTGTCTTTTTCAGTTCGATTTCGAAGGTGATGCCTACTGCTCCCTTCTCCCACTATCGCTCGATGGCCGACCCGCTGCACGCTCAGGAGCATTTCATATTAAAAATGTGCCCAAATTATATATTCTATCAAATCATTATTAAAGCAATTTTTTTATGAAATTATTTTTATTTTTACAAACATTAAATTTTGTTTTTAATATATTTTATGTGTTTTATGATATTTAACGATAATAAATACGTTTATAATAAAATTATTACATAATAATTACAGTAATTAAAGTTTTATTAATAGGTTTCCACATTACCCGTAAGGTGTTATTGATATATTTTTTTAAAGTGGTTTCCTTAATAATTTCCTTACTTAATAGTTTTCTTATCTAATAATTTGCTATTTTATTAAAAAGAATCAAATATATGACTTGACAAGAAATGAAAAATAAAAGCGTGACCATAATTTTTGTTTGTTTAAATATTAGATGGAAACTTTTTACTTTAATGTTCTATGTTGTATACATGATTTTAGTAGATATGATATATCAATAGAAATTTTGGAAGAACTTTGCATCGGCAAAGTAATCTTTCAAAGAACGTTTTTCTTTTCTTATGCATCCTCATTACTATCTCGTACTATCTCTAGTAGAATCGAAACGACCCAAAAAATCAAATTAGTATTTTTATACAAATTACTCTTCCTTTCATTTGTCTTATTCTTTATATATCATATTTTACAATATAGAATTTTATTTTCCTGTCAAGCCATATATTTGATTTCTTATTTTTTAATGGAATAACCTACTAGAGAAACTACTAAAAAAAAAAAAACGTGTCAACGATAGTATTTTATGGGTGATGCGGAACCTATTGTTAAAACTTGAATTATTCTAATTATTCTGTAATTATTTTATTATAAACGTATTTATTATCATTAAATATTATAAAACACATAAAATATATTTAAAAAATTTAATGTTTGTAAAAATAAAAATAATTTAATAAAGAAATTGATTTAATAATAGTGTAAGAATTAGATGACCGTAAGCGGTCATGAAAGAGATTCGGAATATAAACAGCTAACAGAGAGGAGCCGTCGTGGTCGTGCAGACTAAGTGTCGGATTGGTAGACGAGGGATCCCGAGTTCAAATCCAGTCTCCGTTAATTTTTTCCGAATCTAATAGATATCTTTCAATAGTTTGGCGGAAATGATGCATTTTTAATATAAGATGTTCCTGAGGCGTAAGGCTACGGCGGCTCAGCCGTCAAGTTTCGAGCGGTAGAGAAGAATTGTAGGCGTCGCCTTTGAAATCGAGTCAAAAAAGGCTAATTCCGAGCACTGGTGTATACCAATAAATTCATTCACCTTTTTAATGCAGAAATATCTGCATAAATATTAGATCAAATGTTACATGCATTAAGTATAATTATATTTCTTCTTTTCATATTTCTAATGTTTTAAACATTGAATAATATTTTCTACTTTATATTTTAGACTGCATTTCGATAGTCATTGCCAGTACTAAAAAAAAATTTATATTAGATATGTGTTCGAGAATGAGCTTATATTTTCATTGAAAGTCGCGCGCAGGTGTCTCTTTCTTAGATGACAGCATCTCACGGACGCATGCATTGTGCATGATCGTCCGAAATTGGCTGCCTGCGCTCGCAGTCTTCTTCTCTATTGCGCGCTCTCACTAGATCGTTCTCTCATGTTTCGGCTATCATGCACAACGCATATCGCTCGGAATAGTTTTTCGCTCAAGTGATTTTCTCGTTATTCGAATCAAAGGGACCGCTCTAATACAAAAGACTCGCTCATCAAAAAGTTCAATGAAAGTGAAGTAATCAGGAATTCTGCCAGATTATCGCGAAGCTATAATACATCGTGACGTGCTCGTGCTCATCACGTGGTGTTCACGTGGCTGGCGAGTGAATCCTTGATCTCGGCATTGGGCTTACTCATTTAGAGAGCATTAATATAATCTCTCTAAGATCGGCGGAATACTGTTCGACTCATCAGTTTCGGACTTCTCTTAAACTATGAAACCGGTGTGTCTAGCTCGTGGCAGGTTTCAAGTACGTTTATCGCATTGAGAATATCAAGACTGTTTAATAATCTGTGATACTTTGATACGGATCAATCGCGGCATAACTCCATTTGGTGCGTCACTTACGGTCCCAGTCTAGCTAATCAATCTAGCTAATATCACCCTAGCTAATTCTCAAACAATATGTAACTACAAATGTATCACTGTAGATTTTTTGTATATGATAATAAATAATGAAATCCATTCTTAATAATAAACATTAATATTTAAAACTATGATTCCTAATTTTTTAGAAAACTTACGTTCGAATCTAAATTTTTAAGATAAGTAAAGTAATAAAACATAAAAATATGATACATATAAAGAATTAAAAGAAGTTAATGGACATGTTGGGAATATCACAAATTTATCGTCCATCGCCTAGTGGCTTCTCACAAAGATTGACCACAAATTCTATCTATCCATTCAGATCTATCCACTCATCTTTTTTTTCTCATCATTTTTCTCATCTATGTACACATCTTACTTGTCCCCCGGCATGGTCACTTTTATACAGTTTTCGTTCCTTCCGCGTGACACACCACTTTTCTTTTTGTATGCTTTGTCGATGTATGTACATTATATAAATAAAACAGAATTACGTTCGGCCTAACATCTGTCTCGTCATTCGGCATCCTTAATATTTTTACGCCGCCCAATCGGTTATGGGTCCAGTACCGTAGCGACGACAGAAATATTAGCATCAAACATTTGTGTGTGCGGAAATCCCAACAAAAAGCGATGGCTCACACCAACATAATAAATTCGCGACTCGAGATGTTAACCAAAGACAATTACGACACATGGATGATACAAGTGGAAGCACTGCTCGTCAAGAACGATACATGATGCTACGTGAGTGATGAAAAGCCATGCCCCGAAAATCGAAGTCGCCGACGCGCGAGCCGCCATTATAGCTTGAACGAAGATCGTAAGGCCAAAATCTAACCTAATACTAGTATAGGATAAATTAAAAGCTACATGTGATTTGAAAGGTTTCGCGCGCAAACACTATTCAAACGTCTCATCCAAATCAAAATGTCAAATGGCGGGGACGTAAAAGGTCACATGGTCTAGTTCTTCGATGCAATGGACAAACTGAAATCTATGAACAAAATCAACGGAAATCTTCTCTCTATCATGCTCCTTTACAGCCTACCCGACAGCTTTAAAAACTTCAGATGTGTAATCAAATCTCGCGACCAAATCACTACCAAGTGCCGAACAATTGAAAATTATTGAGGAACATGAAGCGCGCAACCAAGTGACGATCGACGCGTCAGAAGCAATGCTTGCCGTGGTAATACCACACCAACGCCAAACCTTAAATAAGCGCGTCTACACTACCAACGGAAAGACGTCTTCCCGCCTCAAATATAAATGCTCCTTTTGCAAAATCATCGGATACAAATACGCAGACTGCCAAAAACATAAAAAGCAAAAAGCGGAGAAGGCTAACAACATTGAGACAGAAAGCTTCTCTGCAAAAGTAATCCAACATTCGATCGAATTATCCACGTAGGTGAGCCAATGGTGCTTAGATAGCGGATATACATCCCACCTGTGCAAGGACATTCGGATGATGACAAAATCCATACGCATGCATAGCAACATCAAATTAGCCAATCATGCGACCAGCATAGAAAGCGCAAAAGAGGACATCGAACTCCTGAACCCAACCTCAACAATCGAAACAAGAGGATCCGATTTACACGTCGCGGACTTGAAAACCAATTTGCTGTCAGTAAGGATGATCATTGACAAAGATTATCGTATTGTATTCAGCTCAAATCAAGCAGCTGTGCAAGATCATCAAGGGAACACTAAGCTCATCGCCAAGTGTCAAGGTAACCTATATCTCTTAAACGAATCTGTCCAACAAACAAATCTAGCTGCACAAAAAGAATGTTCGGACACTGAAATATGGCACATGCAGCTCGGGCATCTCAACATAAGCAACCTCATGCGTATGTCAAAAACGCAGGGACTCAAACTAAGGAACAACCGCGAGGATTAAAGCTGGTCATTTTTTGAGTCCTCCGATTGCAAGGTATGCCTGACTCAAAAAATAAGCTTTAACCCTCGTATTCACAGATCTCAACATCCCCTCGATGTCATATATTCGGATCTTTGCATCCCGATGCACACCAGTTCGATAGGGGGCGCGCATTACTTCATGATACTCATCGACGATCACACTAGATAGTGTCGAGTCTACTTTCTGAAGAGTGAAAATAAATCGAACAAGTTCACAGAATACAAAAAAATCGTTGAAAATTAGATAGGCCTCAAGATAAAAGCCTTCTATTCAGACAATGGAAAAAAATTATAATTCCACCATGAATCAAGCATTAAGAGAAAACGGCATTCAACATCGTTTAAACATTTCTCACACTTCGGAACAAAATGGAATTGCTGAGCACATTAGTCGAAACAGCACGTTGCTTGTTAGCGCAATACAACCTCCTCGCCTTCTTCTGGGCCAAAGCCATCAATACGGCGAATGACGTGCGAAATCAATGCATCTCCAAAAGCGAAACAAACGAGTGCACGCCTTACGAACTATGGTTCGGAAGAAAGTCTGACGTCAGTCATTTCCGATCATTCGGATGCAAGGTACTATTCCTCAATAAGAATCCCAACAAGGGAAAGTTCGAATTCAGAGCCATCAAAGATACCAACCTTCATTGATTATGACGACACAGGGCTATCGCATCTGGGTGTTCCGGAAACTCGAAAGGTCGTCGTCGTGAGAGACGTGAAATTCCGAAACGAATTCAGTAAGAGCAATCTACAAGAGGACTTTATTGATGACATCACCATGAACGGAAAACATGGCCTATTAAACGACGGCGCTGAACTAGTCGGACGTTGTACAACCGAGATCGGAGACAACAAAACCTAAAATCGATCGACAAATGATTTTAGACCCCGAAGAGAGGGACAATCGGCGCTTCGGCAGAAGGACATAATGTTCACACCTCTTCGTCATTCAATGGCGTCATCAAAGAGGATCAGGTAGCCACACCAAACCAGCAGCTCGCACAGACATCCACGACGAATACTTACCAACAAATTTAGTTGTCCCGCTAAACAATACCAAATAAAAAGGACTACGCAGCAGCAAGGGGCGTCCAAGCCGAGGTCGTGACAAGGGAGTCCGCATTGATGCGGAACGGTCGAGAAGTCTCCCAAATGGTTCGATGCACAACTTGCTATGCCTGCATCTGCAATTCCATTCTCATGAATGTCTTCTTCTGTTTCAAGTTCGGACAGAGACGAGTGGTGCAATGCTACTTACGAAGAAATCAAGTATCTGATGGAGAACGACACATCGATGCTCGTCGATAAATTAAACAGAAACAAAGTAATAGGCTGCCGCACGATACTGAGGAACAAATATAAAATTAAAAATAAACTAGAACGAAGAAAGGCCCGTGTCATCGTCAAGGGTTTCTTGTAACGTCCAGGTATTGACTTCCATAATATTTTTGCCCCAGTTGCGAAACTCAACAGTCTACATGGAGAAGCCAGAAGTACTACGGCAGATGCTCGAAAGAATCGTAGCAACAGAGGACGACGCAGAATTAACTCAAAGAGCGAAGGAAATGTCATCTAAACTGGAAACGGGTGACAAAATGTGCAAGTTCAATAAGTCGTTGTATGGCCTCCGGCAAACCGGGCGCCTGTGACATTCACGATTTGACGTCACACGACCCTCCGTCAATTCGATTTAATACTAATGCTGAACCACGACAGAGTGTGTATCACGACAGAGACAACCGAATTTTCTTACTAATATACGTGGACAATATCATTGCATCACGGAATCCTGTGTCCAATGCATAAAAAAAGAACGCGTTCAAGCTTTTACGGTCAAAGATCTCGGCCTCGTCAAATATTGTCTTGGCATCAAGATATCTCAAGGAAGGGAGGACATCCGACTCTCTCAGACCGGTTATACGCGATGTCCTGGAAAAATTCGGCATGAATGACTGCAAGCCAACACGAACCCCCATGGATATTGGCATCAAACTACACAAAAGATATCAACGATTCCAAACTCTCACTCGTGAATTGGAGTCGCTGTCGTACCTGGCGCAGGGGACTCGTCCCAACATAGCTTACGCTGTAAGTACGCTAAGTCAATGACTTATATCCTACAGCAAGACTCATTGGATGTGTGCTAAGAGAGTCAGATATCTCAAGGGTACCATGGACCATGAATTGACCTACACCAGAAGCGGCAAAAGTCTCATTGAATACACAGACGCAGATTGGGGTAATTCGCGGCCGTGATCGTCGATTCTACACTGGCACCCTCTTCCTACTATCGAATGCAGTTATCTCATGAGAGTCGCGGAAACAAAAAAGCACTCTTTCGTTCACGGAAGCCGAGTATACAGCACTCAGTGACGCCGCGCGAGAAGCGATCCATCTGTCCAGATTCTTGTCAGAAATTGATCTTGCGCCCCTCTCAAAGGTGACTCTTCACAATGACAACCAGGAAACCAACAAGTTGGCCGCTAACTCCATGTTTCACTCACGTTCTAGGCATATGATATCAAATGCCATTTTATTTGGCAAGCCCTGAACGATCATCAAATCTTCCTCGCCTACACACGAAAGAAATGCTTGCAGACATATTGACCAAGAGATCACTATCGGGTCCCAAGCACTCCTTCTGTGCCATCGGGATTGGAATCAAGAAAAGTTATGCCTCCCAGGCTCAAAATTTGAGGGAAGATATTGGGAATATCATAAATTTATCTGTCGTACAGTGATTTCTCACAAGGATTGACCACAAACTCTATCGGTTTAGACTCACCTTTTATTTCTCATCATTTTTCTCATCTATGTACATATCTTATTTGTCCCGCGGTACCGCCACTTTTATACAGTTTTCATTCCTTCCGCGTGACACATTACCTTTCTTTTTGTGCTTTGTGTGTGCTTTGTTTATCAATGTATATACTTTATATAAATAAAACAGAGTTACGTTCCTAACATCCGTCTCCTCACTCGGTCGTCCTTACTATTTTTACGTCGCCCAACAGAACAAGTTATTAAATAAGTTTAATATAGGCAAAAATTTGCTATATAGGCTTATTTAAAGTTGTAAGTTTTATTAATTATTAAATAATGTAATTTTAAATTTTATTATATCTTTTAGCATCAAGTAAAAGTAAAGAAAAAAGTAATGAATTGCTCTTAAATAATAATAACAATAATGCATTACATTGAAATAGCATTCCCCATTCTGATATAATTTTAAAATATATACATGTAAACAGAAAGCTTTAAAATAATTTACATATCCATTGAATCGGAATTTTTCTTGCATGATCTCAAATTACACGAATAATTTCACTAATTATATAAAAATATGTTGTTTGATATAATATGTGTATTATTAACTTAATTTCATATTTTAGAAAAAATAATGAAAAAAAAAAAGAAAACAGTAGAATTTGAACCTGAGACATCCGAATTCTAGCGCCAGATCTATTGTTTGTAGCTTAAGTTTACGAACACGATATATACAGAACATAAAATACTTGAAATATCAAGATCTCGTCTATTATGTATTAGATGGACTTCTTACCGTGAAGTAATAGAAGAACTATACTGTAACTTAAAATTTAAGGCAATCCGTGATGTCGGAAATCGGTTATTGTCTTGTCAGTTAAATAATTAACATAAATAAACATGACTTCAGTTGTTAAATTAACGATTGATAGAAACCAATTTAAATAATTAATTATTTAATTATTCTTTTGACTGAATTGATTGACTTTTAACAAGCAAATTTAAAAATTTAAAATTTAAATTTAAATTTAAATTTGTTCGATTAATGATTGGTATGAACAAATTCAATTAAAAATTCATTCGACGGACGATCGAATTGAATAAATTCCATTCTTTTTAAGCTTAATAAATAAAGAGAATGTTAAGCATCTTGACGGCAAATAACAGCGCACCACTCGAAATCCGCCGAACAATATCGACACTAACGAAGCGCGCGTAACGGTCTGTCACGCACCGTATGCGTGAGCCGCCAAAAACAACTAATTTTGTTTAGCGAATAACATTTTGACATGCGAACAAAAGCCGGATATATAAATCCGGCAATTTTTTTCGACTTGAGACTCCCTCGTCCCATCCGATCATCCGAACCAATCCTGTCCGATCATCCGAACCAATCCTGTCCGATCATCCGATCACTCCGATCTGACCGACACGAGAGTTCTCGTCTCCATCTAGAATAGCATTCTCGCTATTCTCGTTCATCCCGTCCGAAAACTCTGAACGTTCTCAAATTTTTCTACCGACACAACGAGCGTTCTCGTTTCTTCCGAATTAATATTCAAGCGTTCTCGAATATTTTATCCAAATAACGAATATTCTTGTTTATTCCGCACGAATATCCGGACATTTTCAGATATTCTTCCTATACCACGAGTTCTCTCCACTCTTAATATTCGAGTATTCTCGAATATTTGCTCCGCGCAACGAGTGTTCTCGTTGTGCCATCTGAATACCGGTATTCATTTCGCGGCGAGCGTAAACATCAACGCAAAAACACGGTCGCAAAAGCGTCCTCGGCCTAGCAACTAACCTAATTCGACTGCTTGGCAACACGCGAGCCCGATTGCCTAGCAACGCGCTGCGTCGCCGACCCATGCGCTATCCTGCGAATATACACGTATGCATTTTGTACTCGACTGCGCTACGAATTACACAGATTGTATCGAACATATGCAAACATCATGCCTCTGACAACAACGTCTTTCAATTACATTCTGCAGAATTTAACTTCTTAATTCTAAATAAATTGTTTATTAATTCATTTTTAATTAAACTCTGGCATCTGCAATTCTTTACCGAACTCCGACGAGCATATCCGAACCCCCGATTCACGTTCCCGCCTCCGCATCACACTCCCGACCGAGCAAGGAAAACGTACCATTACAAAAACTGTTAAGAAAAATAACAGCTATTATGTTAAATGATGATTGATAATAATATTTTTATAGAGATTTTATAGCGATTTTTTCTACTATCATAGCAAAAAAGTAAAATAATTATAAAAATTGCTTAAACAATATCGTAAATAATCTACCAATAATAATACCATAATAATAACATACCACAATAATAGATAATGATAAAAATAATTAATTACCTTTTTATTTATATTTTTATATTGAAAATATTTTTATATACTTTTACACATTTTCATACGTTTATTGAAAATAATCAGGATATTAAACGTTCAATATTAAACGTTCGAATGTGTATTTTCATCATCTAATTTCATTGTATGATAACACATGTTCATATCTTTTTTACACTTGCAGAAGTAATCACTCTTTTTTTAAAAAAAAATCATCTAAAAATTTGTTATATATCAATTATTATGATTAAAAGTTCATATATGTTAAATAATCTTTCATATATTATATTGAAAATTATGCTCTTTGAATTTTAAAATCACTATATTTTATATTGCTTTAAAGCAATATTAAAGCAATATTAAAACAATATTCATCAGTTAGCATTCTAATGAAGTTAATTAAAACTATACTATGGAGCTTTTAACTTGACTAATACCAAGGGGAACATCAGGTGACTGGTCAGGATATTTTGATGCGTTTTATACGAGCTGTTCTTGAGCGAAAAAAAAAAACGATACGTGTCCGGCCGTTTTTGCCAATGGCCCATAGTTTCGAAGAAATTGATTTAAAAAAAATGAGTTTAGTTGGCTGATATACGAGCGGGACGCTTTATACATTTAATCATCGCTATTAAGCAAGAGCAGTAGCACAGGCGGTAAAGCGTTGGCTTTGTACGACATAGATCGTGTGTTCAAATCCTGTCGCGTATATATTTTTTTTTATTAAAAATTAGTTTGTATTTGTAATTATTTTGTTACCATAAATGTTTAAAAAAATTATTTCTTTAATTATATCTGTATATTTTTTGTAAATAAAGTTTTTAGGTAGTTATTGTAATAATTTGAAAAATCTCTATAAAGAAATATTAATATCTTTATAAGTTTAATTTTAATTTAATGTTATTAATCTTAATTATTTTTTGATTGTAATAAAATTTCATAAATTTACAAATAAATAATTAAATACTCCTGTATGAAATAATTATTCCTAATCATCAATTTCATCAGAAATTATAACGGTCTTTATTATATTCTTATTTATGCGTCCATACGAATAACGACGATGATGACAATGATGGTAATAGTAATTATTTCATACAGGAGTATTTAATTATTTATTAAATACTCCTAAATTTATGAAATTTTATTACAATCAGAAAGTAATTAAAATTAATAACATTAAATTAAAATTAAACTTATAAAGATATTAATATTTCTTTATAGAGATTTTTCAAATTATTACAAGAATTATCTAAAAACTTTATTTACAAAAAATATACAGATATAAATAAATAAATATTTTTTGAACATTTACAGTAAAATAATTACACATAATAAATAATTACAAATACGAACAAATTTTTAAAAATTAAAAAAAAAAAAATACGCGACAGGATTTGAACACGCGATCTACGTCGTATAAAGCCAACGCCTTACCGCCTGTGCTACCGCTGCTCGTGCTCAATAGTGATGATTAAACATATAAGTGTCCTACTCGTATATCGGTCGACTTATAAACTTATTTTTTAAAAATCAATTTTTTCGAAACTATGGGCCATTGGCAAGAACGGTCGGACACGTATCGGACGTCGTACGTTTTTTTTTCGCTCAAGAACAGCCTGTATAAAGCGCATCAAAATACCCCGACCAATCACCTGGTGTTCCCCTTGTAAGTGACGATAAAAAGCACAAAGTGCAGCAAACTGATCAGCGAGATATTCAATGAAAATGGTGAAAGTCCAAAGTAACATATAGAATGAGATGATTTTTATAATTTTCATAAAGATGATATGCAATCTAATAAAAGATCGTAAGTTCTTACATATCAAGGAGAAAATATTAGGAATTATTCGATTTTTTAATAATTCTATTAAAATAAGAAGGGAGGGCGTGCGTCACGACGGGGCCCGACCACGAACCAGTCATGAAAACTCGTAATTATTTTGCGAAAAAATACCACCTCAGCCAGGAATCGAACCTGGATCTCCTGCTTACCGGGCAGGCATCTCCCTTCAACTACCGGGGCATATGATGATATTTATCGCAAATAACGTGTTTAGAATAACACGTCAACAATACAATGATACACATATATACGTATATCACAATATACATATATACATGTATTCTCTCGAATCTCCACGACCGGTACTCCATATGTTTAGATATGCTGAATTAATTTGCACAAGTAAAACAATTGTTGATTAAATACAATGAATGCATATATCAGCATTAGTTGAAAGACTATTTTCATACGCAACTGTAATGAATACCGCTAGATGTAACAAATTGTCAAATAATTCTTTTAGAAAGAGTGATTGCTGCAAATGCAAAAGTGTGTATAAATAGGCATAGATAATAAGCGAAGCGATAAGAATAAACGAATAAAATGTAATAATAAGAGAAGAAGAATAATTCAAAATTTAATATTTTTTTAATTGTTCTTATTTTTCTAACTAGTTGAAGTTTGGAATGTTCCTAGAACAATTTTTAAAAATACATGTATCCTATTTCTACTTTGCATACAATCAATCATTTTAAACACTAGATACAAGAAAAATATTCCTAACAATAACGCACGTACGCACATACGCATGCACACACATAAGTAAGAAAGGAGAGTGTTCGAGGGCCCGACCAGTCGTGAAAATTCGTAATTATTTTTGCGAAATCAGCTAGAAATCGAATCTGGATCTTTTGCTTATCGGGCGTCTTATCCTTTCAACTACTGAGATATATGGTGATATTTATCGCAATAATGTGTTTAGAACAACACATTAAGCAATACAATGTCATATATAGACATATATATATATATTACAATACACATATGTATATACTCTCGAATCCTCACGACCGGTACTCCAGAGAGATGTTGGCCTCTCTCTCGATGGATGCAGGTCAGACTGCAGCAGTGACATTCTCTAACGTCACTAGTAAATATACTAAAAATCCTTTTGGAGCGCAGCAGGAGGGATTGCACGAGATTGCATGACTCGAGCCTGCCAGCCAATCAAATAACTTTCGATTAAATTCACTTTTATTGTTTAATGTCGAATAATTTTTAATTAAATTCATTCATATTAATTATTAATTGAGCGACCTTTAATTAATTTAGATAATATATATCGTCATCAAATAATCTTCAATTAACTATGCTCAAATTAATCGTCAGTCAAAAGAACTTAAATAATTCAATTCTATTCATATGTATGTGCACTTATTATAACAATAAACGATTTCTAAGAGATTTTTTTTAATATTTAAGAAATGTTAAAAAAATTTCTTTCTAATAACATTTGAAACAATTTGAGATTTTCATTACATATTACAAAGTACTTGAAAAGTGCAACTCTAACCTATTCATCCTAGAATGATTCATTATACAAATTCATTATAAAAACTTACCTCTGTTTCAGTAGGCTCGAGGTCGAAACAATTCATATTATCTTGACTATTATGTCTCCCTTTCTGATTATTCACGTTTCCATACATCTGCGTCTTCAGATAGTGACTAGCGATATCAATAGGTACATGACTATAATATCGCGAATGTGGTGGCTTCATAAATACCGCAGAGGTATCAAAGGGATCAGAATATGCAGGATCCACATTATCAGGAAAGTTAGCATATGTTCTGCTTCCTTCATTTTGCCAAGAGAATCTTTTGTCATCAATGGGTTCATCGAGAATGTTAATTACTTGCTTACATGCAACCTTTTGTTCACATTTTTGTATGCTTGTATTTGCCGATTCTTCAGCGAATAAGTCAATCAAGATATCTTCCTGGCCCAAGGCTGATGACGCCTGCGAAATCTTAATAGGACTCGATGTAAAATCATTATGCAATCTTGTATAATTAAATTGCTTTTTGGTATGTGGAGTGCCACAAGAAAATTTTCTTTTTGTTTGATTGTCAGCCGAAGTTGCTACCAATACATCCGGAGGATCCATTGGATTTCTCAAATAAACATCATCAATGTAAACGGGACTACCCCAGCTCTTTCCAAAGGATGCCCCATGTCCTGTATGAATAAATGAATTTTCTAACGGTTTACTGATATCTTCTGGCTGTTTTCGACGCATTGGATCAACTAGACAACGTGGGAAATGTGCTATTTGGAAAGTCCGTTGATTCTGACCTTTCCACCAATAATTTTCCGGGCGTCCGTCAATGATTGCAATTTGATCTCCTGATTCAATGGACATTTTGCCAACCTCTTCAAAAGCAGTTAGAGCCTTCATTACAGATGGCACCATACTAGTCAATGATTTCTTTAACGAAGCGAATGTCGGCCTCTCTGATGGTTCTCTTGCCCAGCAACGAAGTATCAGCTCATACATATATGGAGGCATAGCTTCTGGTTCGTGGAGACGTTCACCCTCACGATCAATCTTACGTAAGATTTCAGAACCGTTTAGACCCAGCCATGGCTCTTCACCGAATGTCATCATCTCCCAGAACGTCACACCATACATCCAGACATCTGATGCATGACTAAAATGGCGAGCTTTGAGTGATTCGGGAGCGCACCAGGGAAAAGGCACCTTTTTGTGTTCTGTCATAACATAACAATCTTCTTGTTGAGGAAGCGCTCTCATCAAACCAAAATCACCAATTTTAATTTTATCAACAGTACTCAGCAAGACATTTCTACAAGCCAGATCACGATGTAGAAAACGCTTTGCTTCTAGATATGCCATTCCCGTAGCAACTTGCAGTGCGTAATTGCAAAGCGTGAGAATAGAAATTCTGCCGCATTGTTGCCGTAAATAATCAAGTAGTGCACCCAAAGGAGCAAGTTCAGTTACCATCATCATCGGCTGGGACAACACTACACCATATAATCTAATAAGATTATGATGATTTAAAGTATGCATTGCCTGAACTTCTGAAACAAAATCTTCTATAACACTCGGCTGTGTCAGAGCATCTGCTTTAAGAACTTTCACGGCAACTGGCAAAGTTCGCCCTGAAGGAGAAGTCCATTCTCCTCTTCGTACTACACCAAAACTTCCATCACCCAATTTAACGGATAGTATCACATCTTTATCTTGTATAAGACATGTCAGCACCGAAGAAGTTTCGACAGGTTGCGAGAATTGTTTATTGCTTTTACCATTGCTACCAGATTTAATTTTAGTAATTAAACTTTTCTTCCATTGGGCATTTCGTCTCTTTTTCACTGCATCCAGCAAGCGTCTCACACCAGGTTTACCGAGCCCAATTTTTTCTAAATCTTCTGTTTGAACATAATCAAAATGATGCAGGCGAGTAATCTGTAGATCGTCCCGAATTCGTATAAAGAACTGAGAAAGCTGTACATCATATAGCAATTCCTGAAGCCACTCTGTACCTTCCTTGTCTGCCATAACTGTATGTTCCTTATTCATTGATATATCTGATAATCAAGAATACATGTCTTGTCAGATGTCTTCAACATAGAGATCTGAAAAAGATTTAATTATTAACTTAAAATTTAAATCTATAGAATTCAATTCCATTTATAAATAATAGATTTTATAATCTAACTATCATTATAATTATACAAATTCTTTGTAGATTTTGAATTCTAATAATTATAATATTATATTCTTAAACAATATAAATGATTACTTCAAATTATAATTATTCAGATTACAGAGTTATTGTAAAAATATATGTTTTATAAAAATTTTATATTTTTTATATGTAAATTAAATGTTATATATGAAAAATCTTATCTTCATAAGATCTTCACTTAAGATGTTTATTATCCAATCATAAAATTACTAATACATTTTAGTTTCATAAAATTTTAAAACGAAGTAAGACTATCGAATTGATAAAAAAAATTTTTTAATGATTTCTTATAAATTTAAAATGATTTTGTTTAAAATAAAAAATATTAAGAATTGCGATTTTTCGAAAAATGTAAAAAAATGAATGAATTTTTTGTATGTTTCTTTGCGTTCTCCATAGACAGAATTTATTATACTTGCATTATATTGGCTGTAAATTGATTTCATCAATATTTAAATAAATAGAAATTATAATAAATGAAAATCTTTTTAAACACAAAATATTTTTAAAAATTTGTGTTTTATAAAAATTATTACAATATAAAAATCACTATATGAATTTTTACTTTAATCAATATAATAAATATAGTAAGTTTTATTTCTATAGAAAGCGCGGAAAAAAATTAAAATTTCTTGCGTATCTGTGATATTTTTAATCTAAAACTAGAACATAACAGGTCTAGTAGTCAGTGCGCTACGCGCGCGCCACTAAGCTTTTCATACTATATATTTTTATATTATTCGTTGATAGTAGCGACATACCGTCGTGATGAAAAATAGAAATTTATCCTTGTTTATCTTATCTTTGTCCTTATTCAAAACCGATTCAAAGTTTCATTCGCTACTAACTTCGCCCGCCTTTTACAAATTGTCATTTGCAAATTGACAGTATACACAATTGATAGTATACATAGACATAATAAACTCACGAAATTAGCGCAGCAAAAGAACCAATCAGCATCGTGGAAAAGCAGCAACAATAAACTTCGAGAAATGCGAGTAATCGATTTAACATCTTCTTTTTTATAAAGGAAAATTTCGTTTGCCCATAAAACAATTGCCTACAGCTTCGTTTACATACAACCGTATTAGACATAGCACATTGCATATATGATTATATTCTTAGAAATTATAGAAAATTCCGATTTTTATATGAAACGAGTTTTATGGAATTCATAAAGAAATTACGATGAAATCTGTAGGCAAGCATTTTATAGATAAACAAGATTCATCCTTTCCTTTATTAAAATTGCAATTTCCAAAATATTTCTAACAACAAAACAGAATTCCAAATAACATAAGTGATTATTACGAACTCAATAAAAAATTCCTTTAAAAAAGGATTACATTTTGACTTCGATGGAGTTAAATTTAAGTTATTTAAATCTATAAATTGCTTTGAAAAAAATCTTTTTTTGGATCTCAATTAAACTGGAACACTCACCATCGAATCGAATTCATATCTATTAAAAAATTAAAAAAATTTAATGCTACATACATATCATATAAATATTATATAAATATCATATAAATATCATATAAATGCTAATTTGTTCTAGTCCAAATTTTATTACTCAAATCGTTTAACAAAGATTGCGTTCAAAAAAATATATAGGTGTATCGTATGAAGAAAACAAATGCAAAATTTATTGCTAATTTGTTGTCTAACCTAGTGCACAAACATTTCAAAAATTCAATATTTTTTGTAAAATAAGCAGAATATCACACTATCAAATCTAGAAACAAAAATATTGAATTTCTGAAATATTTTTACGCTACGTTAAAGCAACAAATTAGCAACAAATTTTAATACATTTGTTTTCTTTGATACACACTTATATATTTTCTGTATTACGGAGTCCAGCAAATTCTTGGACCTTATATTTATAATAAAGAATTTGCTCGGCCGAATCTGATATTGAAATATTTTACAGATCATAAATTTTCAAAATATAAGAAAATTCAATTTTGTTGTTCGTCGAAAATAAACAATTTATCGCAACAACCATGCCAGAGAGCCAGCCATGATTCAAAGACTAAGTCTCTTCAGATCTTGCAATAAAAGAATTTATTGCTTGATTGAATCTGATATTAAAATATTCCATAGATTATAACTTTCAAAATATGACAAAACTCGATTTTGTTGGTTTAATTAATTTCTGCGATCAATCTCGATTTATCGAAAAAATTAAATCTAATTTGTCGTGTAAACTTCTTTCTAACATATCTGGATGAACAACAATATCGGATTTTTGGCACATTTCAAAAGAACATTGTATTCCGAACATCTTAGTAACAAATTCACCCAAACAATAAATTTATTTGTTATAATTATAACAACTAAAAGCTTCTCTCTTTATATATTACAGTGTCAAATTTTGCTGCGTGTTTTTTTTATATGACATGCATATATATATTTTTTTTTTATTATGAAAGAGCTTTTTTTAACTTTTATGTAATTAAATTCTTTACAAACTAAACCTAAATATTATTAAAAAGATATTTTTATTCTTTTTCAAAAATGTAAAAAGAAAAACAAAAGTAAAAGAAATTTGCTTTTTCCTGCTAGCTTGTTAAAAAAAAATTTATTTTATAAAGATTTAAACGATAAAGAATTTGTCAAAGAAGAAAATGCTATTTGTCATATTTGTTGTCGTTTGTTCAAAATTTTAATTTTTCTTTAAAAACATAATAATTTCATAATCTTAAAACTTGTAAAATTCCTGAGAAACTATAATAAAAGACTAAGACTGTCCGATGTTATGTAAAGATGTAGAAAAATTTCTGAAATAAGGATATTTTTCTCAGCTATGTTTGATAGTTGATGTTTGATAGCTATCACACTTAACTTCTCGATTTTCATTATATCATCACTATATCATCATTGTCACAGAATTTCCTGTAAATTTTGCACTTCTGAAGATTACGAAAATATATACACTTAGTAGGAGAAATAACAAATTGCGATAAGTTTTTATTGTATGTTATTTCTCTGACGTTAAACATTCAACATGGCTGCCGTGAGAGAGCCGAACCTTAAATACATAAAGGAACTATTATTATTAAATAATAAATTTGTTTATTTCATAACAAAAGCAAAATTCTTCAGTTCATTTTACAACTTCTTTTTTTTTTTTCTTTTTTTTATTCCTCTTTAATCTTATTTCTTATAATTTCTCTCTTTCTTCCCCCCCCCCCCCTCACTCCTTCAATATTATAAGACGATAGCGCTACTTCAAGAATTCTTCATCTTTGCCAGTTTCAAAAAACTGATTTCTTTTGCTGATTTTTACTCTTACGTGTGTATAGAATAATCTGCAAAAAGATTTTTTTAAATTCACAATAGAGATATGAGTTCAAATACATTGCGCATGCAGATTCTCCAAGCGTCTTGATGCACAAACACTTGTAAATACTATTCAATTCTAGTTGACACATTGGCGAATATTCCTTTCTATTTCTTAAAGATTTCAATAAGTCCATAAAGAAATTTACTCCATTTTCTATATGCTCTATAATTTTGATAAAAAGGCAGAAAATCATCGATAAACTGTGTGCTTCATGTGTTTTATAGTTTATATTGTGAATATTTCAAAATGTTTCGCGATTAAAAAACTTCTACAATTGATAATATTCAACTAAAACATAAACAAACGAAACGATAATTTTCTATGGAAATAAAAAATGAAACTATTATAATTAAGTTAATACGTCGGCAAACAATAAATGTCAAGTAAATTTTTCAAAGATATTGTATTATAAGTTCTATAAACAAAATAATGATATAATAAAATAATAGAATAATAATAAAATAATACATACAAAATAATGAAAGTTCTAAAGGAATCCTCAGGCACTTCGCGCGAAAACATTTTCTAATAAGTACAAGTAATATCAATCGTTATTTTTAGGAACCTGCACATTCAATGATTTTGTAAATTTCTTAAAAATAATGAATATCTTGAGAATTTGTGTTGAACAAACACATTTGCCAAATAAAAAGACAATGTAAAAAATGCAAATCGTCACACGAGTTTTTTGTTCAAAGTAAGCAGAAATACTTGATGAAAAAAATAGACACATTTCTTTGAGGAAAAGGGAGTTTTATTATGTGGCAATAATATTGCAAAATAACTATAAATACACTGAAACTTCCCTTATAAATAAAATCAAACTAAACTTTAAAAGCGTTTTTTATGAAATCACGTTTTTCAAGTTGGAAATTTAATTAATCAAAATAAATAATAATAATAAATAAATAAAAATTAATCAAAATAGTTTCAAATTTGTTTTCTTTATGTTCCTAACAATTTTGCGCATGTTTTAAAAATACAAATATACTTTTACAACAAAAATTCGCTTTTTTTTATAAATAAAAAAGTAATAAATTTTATAGATAAAAATTAAATTTTTTTCTTCAAAATATCGCCATTTCTATAAATTTTATACAACTAACTTTCTTCTAATTAAAATTGTAACGATACTCATATAATTGATAAAAAGAAATCGAAGAAATTTTGGTTTCAGATAATTTGCAGACTTAATTATTCCTAATTATTCCTATAGTAAAGACATGACTTTTTCTGGTAGCTTTTCACTTCAACCGCTATTTTGACATATTAATATATACATCCTTTTATAAATAGAAAAATATTTTTTATAATTCAAATACCATACAATTGCATATAAAAATCTTTGTATATAGAATACATTCTTAAAAAAGAATTAATTAAAATAAATTAATTTTAGAACCGGCAAAACTAAAAGTCCTTCAACTATTTTGCAAAATATATGGTATATTCATTTATATTTATATCATAAATATGTTTATTTTTGAACAATTAATTTTTGAATAATCTTACCGGAAGTTTTTAAAAATATCTTAAGATTTTTCAAAAATTAGTACAGTGATTGACAAAAAAGATACCATCCTCAATGTTATAAAATTTTTACTTAATAAATTTATAAAAAAAAAAAATAAAAAAGCTTAAAATATTTGTATTCAGTAACTTTTTTTATTTTCCTTTAAAATTCAAAAAGGATTTTTCTTTATCTTCTTTAAAATTATTTCTTTTTAACTTTTCTCATAAATTGTTTTGTTCAAGACTATGTGCAAAACTCGGGCTACCGATGGGACACAGACTTGGAAGGGAAGCTTCAAAGTCTCCTTTCAGAAAAGCTCGAAGTAAAGGGGGAATGGATAAGGTCTCTTCCTCCCCCCCTCAGCCCAAAAGAGGAGGACGTCGATCCCTAGGGCGGGGACTGTGCTAGACTCGGCTTCTGGGGCTGAGTGGTCTGCTGGAGGGGCCAAAAAGAAAAGGGTCCGCCATTGTAAAGGTGGTAGACCAGGCCCTGCCAGCAAAACCGGTCGTCTTAAGGTGATCATCAGAGAGAGAGAGAGAGAGAGAGAGAGAGAGAGAGAGGGGGGGAGAGGGGGGAGGGAGGGAGGGGGGAGAGAGAGGGGGAGAGAGAAGGGGGGAGAGAGAGAGAGAGAGAGAGAGAGAGAGAGAGAGAGAGAGAGAGAGAGAGAGACGGAGAAAGAGAGGGGGGAAGAGAGAGAGAGAGATTGATTAGACTTTATTTAGCTTTCTCAGCTATTTTGCAAATACATGATACACACTTAAATTATACTTAATATATGCTCTTTTAACATTCGCTTAAACATTTCTAGTTTATCACATCTTTTCATTGTGGCTGGCAACGCGTTGTACATTTTTACTCCTTCGTAGAACATACTTTTTTGTGCACTCCTTGTTCTACGAAATCTTATTATAATATCTCCGGTTTGTCGCGTTTGTCTATCATTTTTGCTCCCCACTAGCTCTAATTGATCTTTTAATTGTTCCGGTAGCATGTTATTCACAACCTTAAAGATAAACGTACACACATTATAATATAGCCTCTGTCTTATGGACATAAACTGCAGCGTTTGCAGCATATGTTCCACCTTGGTATATTTATTACACTGCAGTATGACTCTCATAGCTCGGTTTTGCGCTTTTTGCAATTTGCTTAACTGCGTTTCACCCATGTCAATCAACAACGTCGCACAATACTCAAAATGAGGAGCTATAATTGTCTTGTATACCGTGCATCTGGTGTAAGCCGATACAGAACTACCTATTCTATTGAGAAAACTCGTTTTTTTCCCTATTTTCTTTAGCATATAATCACAGTGGTCGTTGAATCGAAGTCTATCGTCAATAATTATACCTAGATACTTCATCGTTTCCACACGCTCTATCTCAGTTCCATCCAAGCATTTCAACGTAATATTACCTCTTAGCTCTTTTCTTATACTTCTAACTATCATGTATTTCGTTTTCCCTGCATTCATTTTTAATTTATATTCATTCACTTTTCTACTATAACAAACACCGTATTCATTTTTCTTTCTAATTCTGCGCTACTTTCTCCCTCCACATATATTAAAGTATCATCCGCAAACATTTTTATCTTACATTCTTCTGGACAGACTTTGATTATATCGTTTATATAAAGTATAAATAACAAAGGTCCCAATACAGATCCCTGTGGAACTCCATATTCCGTTGCCATTAATTTTGACCATTTATTATTAAATCGCACCTGCTGTGTTCTATTCTTTAGATATGAGTTTAACCATTCAAGGACTTTTCCTCTGATTCCATATTGATATAATTTCCCTAATAATCTTTCCCTATCTATCGTTTCAAACGCTCGCTTCAGATCCATGAAAATTACCCCTACCATTCTCCTTTCACTGACTATCAGTTTCCATTCGTCAACAATAGTCTGAATCGCTGTTTCACATGAATAGTGTTTCCTAAAGCCCGATTGATGTTCAGTTATAATACTATTATTTTCCAAATACCTTTCAATTTGCTCTTTTACTACCAATTCTAACACTTTCTCAAATATAGGTAACACATTAATAGGCCTAAAATCACTCGCCTTCTTGGCTTTATCTACTTTTGGAATCGGTATTATTGTGGACGTTTTCCAACTTTCTGGACAGCAACCATCTCTCAGGGAGTTATTTATTATATCAACAAATTCCTCTTTTATTACGCAAAACGTTGCTTTTAATATATTACTAGTTATTCCCTCTTCCGTGCCTTTCTTATTTGGCAGTCCTTTAATAATTTTCTCTAAATGCTCTACCGTGATTCCCTCAAAATTTTCCATAGTTACCCTATTTTCTATAGCATAGATAATTCTTTTACCTGCGCCTGTAGACTGATCCTCTATTATAGATTTTATTATACTATTAATACTCTGTATATAATATAAGTTAAATTTATCCGCTATATTGCACCCTATTGTACTATAATCTATGTTATCTAATATTTCAAAATCTATATCTTTTATTTCTTTAGCACATACTGGCTCGCCTCTAATAATTTCTTTTAAAGTTTTCCACATAGTCGAAGGATTATCCTTATTAAAATCTATCATATTTTCATAATATTCTTTCTTTTTCGACCTGATTAGTTTTACTACTGCATTCCTATTAACTTTAAATTGCAACCAGCTTTGTTCTGTATCGGCGTACACTGCTTGCCTAAATGCCTCATCCCTTTTATCCGCAGCCTCTCTTATTACATCTGAGAACCATTTTTTCCCTTCCCATACTTTCGGAATTCTAATTTTCCTCTTCGGTGCCATTACATCTAACGCATTTACTATACTATTGACAAATTTTTCTGCTCTCTCACTCACACCCATACATACACACTGCCATCCCTGGCTTTCCTGTAATTTATTTTTTACTAACATAACAAATTCACCTTCATCAAATTCTTTGTAATTCCTAGCGCTAAACTCTCTAAATTTACTTTCAATTTTGTTCACACTCACCTCAACTTCCAGCCACGCGTGGTCCGTAATTTTGGGTTCATGAATTACTTGCACTTTTTTATTACTATTAGCAAAGATTAGATCTATAATTGTTTGACTATCTTTCGTGATTCTCGTCGGTTCGTTAACATACTGTTTCATACCCAAGCTTAACATTGCCGTTTGCAATTTCTTCGCATAAAACGAGTCCATCATAAGATCTATATTAAAATCTCCTATTATCATGCATTCACCTTTTATTACTAATTCCTCTACTATATCCTCGAAAAATCTCATGAAATCCCCGTGCGATGCGCTTGGTGAGTGATATATTACCATTATCACTCCTTTATATAATTTATCTTTCACTTCTACCGCGACACACCAACAATTCGATTCTAATTTTTGTACTAACACCGTTTCGTAAATAATATCATTCCTTACATATAGAACAACGCCTCCTGTATTTCTATTCTCAGCATTACATCTAGTCATATTATAACCAGAAACGTTCACTTCACTGTCTTCAATATCCTCGGTCAATCTGGTCTCCGATAATGCTAAGAACGCAGGATTTATTTTCTTCATAATCTGATGTTGAATCTCATCCTTATGCGCTATCAAACTCTGCGCATTTGTATACAGTATAATTTCTTCTTTCTTCTGTAGTTGCTACTTCTCCTCCCAGCCTGCTCTCCTCTTTTCTTCCTGTAACGCCCTCTTAAAAGTCGGACATTCTCGGCTGATAGCTTCATGATCATCATTTATCTTCAAATTGTATGTTCGATTTTTGAACATACAGTTCACACATTTCTTCTCTGTCGCTGTACAGACACGCGAGCTATGATTCCCCGCGCATTTGCAGCATGTTTCTTCTCTCTTACAATTTTCGGCAATATGAAAATATCCCCAGCATTTAAAACACCTTTTGACACTGATGTGATTAAATGCAGGACACTTCTTCCATCCTACATTTAGTTTTGTTTTCTGCAATATCATCTCGTGTGTCTCTTCATCTACTTCCATTATTATTGATCCTTCTTCATTTCCTCTTCTTTGATCGTTATTCTTTACTTTGACCATTCTCTTCACAATTCGCATATTTACTGTATCTATTTTATTCTGCTTCTTTATCGTATTTATAAGCTCATTATCATCTAAGTTCATCTCTTCTAAATTTATATTAATAATTTTTATTTTTGGTTTCGATTTAGACTCCGTCACTTTGTAATTCTCTCCCAGTTTAGCTTGAACTGTCTCTTTCAACTTTTTTACCTCCTCTCCAGTTTCACATCCCATGATTACTACTCCTTTGCTTCCTTTTTTTAATTTTGTTACTCCCATTGCCATATTCTTTATATCTACCTTCTCTTTTATCACTTTTTTCGTGTCTTCACTTTCCTGTTGCAATTTCGGTTTAACAATTATAAGACTCTCTTTCTTCTTTTCTTTAACCGCTTCACTGTAGCTTCTTTGTGTTCCTCCCTTTGATCCATACTCTATTCCCTGTATCATTTTCTTCAAGTTTTCCATCTCTTGTTTAACACTTCCTAATTCTTCTTGAACTACTTCTTTAATCATTATTTTAATTTCATTTTTACGCATCGCTTCATCTTTTATTTCTTTCACAGTTCTTATAATCCAGTCTATTTTTATATCAATGCTTGACCCTTTATTTCCACTGCTCGATGTTGTGAACACTCCTGTAGATCCTGTAGATCCTGTAGATGATGTCCTATCTCTCCCTGCCGGTGCCGGAGCTTTCTCACTATCAGTTAAAAATTCCTCAAATGGGCCTTTACACGGCACGTACTCTTGATTTCTGTCGATAATTTTATGTTTATTTACACATCCTGGATGGTAAAAAAGCTTTGGGCAATTTTTACATTTAACGACTCTGCTCTTAATTGCCTTCCTACATGCCGAGCATCGATACTCTGCATATTCGTCGTCCATGCTGATACTTACCGGCCAAAACCGCTAGTATCAGCATAAGCGATCAGTCACCTGTGACCCACTTTCACACGTCAGCACTATTGTGTCCACGTATAATGTCTACTGTCTTGTGAGACTTCAATGTCTCAAATAATAAATTCACTGCTCACATCCACAGATCGCCGTATCCCGGCTAGATAACTTTCATATCCATCCTCGATCTACGGCGACATAACTCGAAATACTTATTTTACGTCTTTTCCCACTATTTACGCACGAAAATTCACTATTTTGACGGAGCGATGTGACACACGTCTTCACATCGAGAGAGAGAGAGAGAGAGAGAGAGAGAGAGAGAGAGAGAGAGAGAGAGAGAGAGAGAGAGAGAAGAGAACCGCAGGAGAGAGAACAAGTAGTAGGGAGAGAGAAAGAAATAGTAGGTAAAGAGAAGATGAGAACATGGCGACGTGCGCGCGCAGACCGCGGTGGACGCGGACGCGGCAGCGGGCGCGAACGCTGTGGGCGGCGGGGCAGCGGGCCCGAATCCCCCTCTGATGTCATGTCCACGCGCCTTATCCGCAATTTGTTTATCTATTCATTTATATTACCTCCGCCTTCTGTTTTATATATTTCTTTATATCATCTTCACCTTTGTAACCACTGTCTTACCTCCAAAGAATACTCAAAGAAGAAAAATTACATGCTTATCATTATACTCGTATGCAACATTTGCGACAAAAAGACTATCCTCAAAGAAAGAGAGATTTTGCGACAATTTCCTGAGAAAAGTAGACGAAGATTGAGAATTTCCTTCTCGTATAATATTCAATAATGAATCGCTGTTCCCATGAGAAGGAATTTTAAACTCGCATAATATACATATGTGGGACGACGAGAATCCTCGAGCGACAATTCAGAAATTATCAAATTTGTTGGAAATTGAACGTCTAGGCTGGGATTATGGATACAAAAATATTGGGTCCAGTTATTCTTCTAGAAAGATTAAATAGCGTATCATATTTGGAATTTTTATAAGAAAATCTGCCGGACTTTTTGGAAGAGATACCGTTATTAAACTGAAATAAAATTATATTTCAACAGAACGGTGCTGGTCCACATAACGCCAGAATAGTCACAGATTTTTTAAATCAGCAATTTCCCGGTTGGGTGACCTAATATAGTCCGATACCTGAGGGATGGCCTGAGGGATCCTCAGACCTCAATACATTAGATTTTTTTCTTGTGGGGATACTGCAAGGAAATTATTTATAGACAGCTTCCCGAGAATGTCGAAGAATTACATGACAAACTTCACCATGCCATTTGGTCGATCGACAACGAAGTTATGGAGAAAATCCAGGAAAACTTACTGAAACGCATGAGAGTTTGTATCAGAATGGATGGCGGACATTTACGAGGGTGATTTGAAAAATCCGTGCAAAAAACGTAAAAACTATTTAATTTTTCGGGATAAATCTTTTTTATTTTTCAACGTAATCTCCTTTTAGACTTATACACTTCGTCCAACGCTGCTCCAATTTGTTGATCCCTTCCGAATAATATGATTAGTCCATGTAAAATAGGCATTCGTTTCCGCAATCACTTCCTCGTTTGAATAAAATCTCCATTTCACTAGCCATTTCTTCGCATTAGGGAATAAGTAATAGTCCGAGGGAGCCAGATCTGGAAAATAGAGGGGATATGGAACGAGTTGGAACCGTAACTCCATCAATTTTGCGACCACAACTCCGGAGGAGTGAGCTGATGCGTTGTCATGATGGAAAAGGACTTTCTTATGGTTCAACCGTTTTTCTTGCAGCTCGGTTTTCAAACGGTCTAATAACGATGAATAATATTCACCTGTAATAGTGTTACCCTTTTCCATATAGTCGATATTATTCCTTGCGAATCCCAAAAGACAGTCACCATAATCTTCCTGGCCGAAAGAATGGTCTTCGCCTTCTTTGGTGCAGATTCCCCACTGCAACTCATTATTTGGACTGTTTTTTGGTCTCAAGCGTGTAATGGTATATCCATGTTTCGTCCACAATGACGAAACGACGCCTAAAATCCTGTGGATTCCGCTAGAACAGCTACAAACATTTCTTGGAACACTTCATACTTTGGAACACTTCACACATTTCGTTTTTGATCAATTGTGAGCAATCGCGGTACTCATCTTGCAGATAACTTTTTCATACTCAAATGTTCATACAAAATATTATATACCCGTTCACTCGAGATGCCCACAGCACTAACAATCTCATGCACCTTGATTCTTCTATCATCCATTACCATATCATGGATTTTATCAATGATTTCTGGAGTAGTAGCCTCAACAGGGCGTCCAGAACGTTCAGCGTCACATGTGCTCATATGGCCACTCCGAAACAATTGAAACCATTTATAAACTGTTCTAATCAAAAGTGCAGATTCATCATAATGTTTATCAAACTTCTTTTTAGTCTCCTGGGTGATTTGTCTTTCATAAAACAATGCTTAATCAAAACACGAAATTCTCTTTCATCCATTTTTTCGAAATCACTTGACTTCTTCGATTCAGACGAACACCAAATACAGAGAAATAGATCAATCTGGCTGAAATATCATGTGTATTCTTCCAAGAGATGCTACTAGCTGAAAATAACTTCAATACACACCAGCGATGCTATCTTTCTGACTTTGCACGGACTTTTCAAACCGCCCCCGTATTGTGAAAAGAAAAGTGTTCTATAATAATTTATCTGCCCTCTTCAGGGCAACCAGATATTTTATTTTGAAGGACATTCTCTTCGAGTTCGCAAATTATTAAAAAAAAAAACCAACACATTTATGTTCGACAGGTGGATATTATCTACCGATATTACTTATCGAAATTATCTATTGTTACTTGGCATTACGAATGCTTTGAAGCGTTCCACTGTCGGTCATTAATGCGTTGCATCATGATAATAGACTTATCAATTTGATTTACATTACATTAGGTCGAGAAGTTAGATCGTTATTATCACTTGGCGAATTAATGCACTCTACACTAGAACATAATCTACCTGATTGTTGTTATTGAGCAGAGATGGGTTATGTGTGCTGTGTATATAACGCGTTTCTTGTAATAATTTTCAATCGGCGGGATAATCAATCGGTAGTAATAATAATTAATAGTAGTGCCCGATAGATTTGTTCATAAATGATTTTATCGATCAAGTGCGTGAGTAAATCCGTGAAAGTGTCGATAAAATTTATAAAAAAAGAATTTCTGACAGATTATTTGCTACAGTAATTTACAATTTAGTTCGTTTCTATTGTTCGAAAATGCATTCGACTAAAACGGGAAGGATCGCTGTATTAATGATGACAGAATGAATGAATAAAGTCTTACCGAGATATAGCGAATTTATTTAATGCTATTTGTCCTGACCATAATCCAATTTCAAAATCAACTCTTCAAAGATTGTTGGAAAACTGTTAGTCATTTCCAAAGAATCGGTAAAATTAAAGATGCGCCAAAATCCAGAAAACCCAAAGATGTTTCGAATTTATGCCAACTGACGTTATCGATATATTTTATATTCGCTTAGGACACTGTCAAGTTTACGAAAAACATTAATTCAGATATCCGATAAAATAATTACTGTTATTATTTCTTCACATACATCAATGTTCCCATCTCAAACACGCCCTCCGCCTTGGTTGACTCGACACATCCTCTGTCTTGCCTTGGTTGGCCGGACACGCATGCACACATACATACACTCCCACATACACTTCCATCCACTCAGAAACACGCGTGCACGAAATCTTATTCTCGTGTCATCGCAGAAGGTTTTCTCTATCACAAACTGTCAATATAAATATTTAAATCATCATAACTATGTGAAAAAAATCATAGAGACCTCGGCGACCTCGCGTTGTTCTCGCCTCGAAAAGCCCTTTCAAACGAGCCCTCACTCGACCACACATGCCATTTAATAGCGGATTCGATTGTAGATAAGATTTTATTATTGTATTACACTGGATTAGTGCGCACTAAACGCTGATATACATGAAATTATTCAAATGTAAAAATATATAAATTCAAACAATTTCAAAACAATTTATATAAACATTTATATAAATAATTAACAATGAATTTGTCATATTATTTAACTGAATATGAATTAGTAATTTCATTATCAAAAAAGTAATATTATGCTACATTTAAATATTTCATATGTAGTCTTTAATGTGCACTAATCCAGTATAGTGCAATGAATCGAATTCGCTATAAGATTTGTCAACCCCCTGCCCCTTACTCTACAGGAGTGTGGGATTAGGCGTTTTGAAGTTAAATAATAGATCTTATAAATCCATTGTATCTCTGTAAGTTTCAGACCTCTACCTCGATTTGTTCAAAAGTTATTTAGGTGATCCGAAATTTTTGGGCACTGTATATATATACTTCTTGTCTACCTATATACGTATCTTTTGTGTGCTCTACGTACTTACTAATATGAAACTATGAAACATTAGATACCGTATTTGTTGAATGATATACATATACATTAATCCTACAATATCTTAGCCACCCTTGCCCTAACGATTCTGTTGTCTATTTTAAATAAAACTATTGACTTTTTAACATTTATATCTTTACTTTCAACTATTGACTTTTTAACATTTATATCTTTACTTTCAAGAATGACTATAAGAATCATATTACGTAACAAAAATATAATTCTTAGAGAAATGATGATCATAAACATTCTTGAAAGTAGTAAAATCCGAAAATGAATCAATATCATAATCATACAGCTTCCTAACATACAACTGGCCCTAAAATTTTCATCTAAAACATTTTTATTTTAAACTTAAAAATTTTGAAATATTCCAATGATTAATTAAGATGAAATACCCTGTATACAAGGTGTCCCATTCTATTTTAAATTATCCACTTCCCTCATGTGTATGTTATAATATATATGTATTATAATATACATATACAGGTCTCATTTTAAAAGACCCATTGAAATATTTTTTTAGGAAAGCTTTAGAGAAAAACATTTTAAACCAAAGTTATAGGATTCAGAGGAGGGCATCCCATGGAGATTTTGCCTTTGTCACAGATGTCTTTTTCCAAGATCATTTCAAGGTCATTTTTTCAAATATTTGGAAATTACAGAGAAAAATCATTATAAAAAAAATATTTCATACTAAAATTGTAGAAGTCACATGATTATAATATTTATTTATTTGCAAATAGGATTACTACTGATATTTTTTTATAATCGTCTTTTTTTTCAATGGAATCATATTTTATTATGTAATATGATTCCTTTAGTTATTCTGGATATAAAAATATTAAGTTATCGAAAGGTCAATTTACAAGACTTTTATTTTATTCTGGTATATTCTCATTTAAAATTTAAAATATTTTATGAACTATTCATTGTTTCATACATATATTCATGCTGCACAAAATAACAAAACAAATCAATTGACATGAAGAAGATGCATGAAGTAGTTGCTTTAAAAAAAAACTATGTAATTAGCAGGTATATTTCTTAAAAAAAACATATGCTTTCCCTATTACAGTCAATTTATTTTATGTATATGCATGCGTGTATGTTGCAGATATACAAGGTATCTCAGTTTAAAAGATCCAGTAAAATATCTTTTTAAAAAAGCATTTTAGGGAAAAACATTTTAAATAAAATATAAAATATCTCGTAAACTATTAATTTTTTGGTAAATGTATCTTTAATACTTTTAAGCTAATACTTTTCAGCACAGAATAATGAGATGAATCAATTGGTGTAAAAAAAAAAATACTTAGTTGCTGTTTAAAAAAAAATGGAGATTTGCAATAATGTATCTTTTTTGGAAAACAATTATGTATTTTCTTTACACTAATTGATTCATCTCATTATTCTGTGCATAAAAGTAGATACAGTTTAAGATACAGTTGCCAAAAAATTAATAGTTTACAGAGGTATTTCATATTTTATGTCAAATTGCATGTCAAATTCAAGCTTCATAACTCAGAAAGTACTTACTAAAAACATTTACTAAAAAATATTTTATTATGTTTTGCAGAGCTCTTGAGGAAAGAATATGTAATAAAAAATGGATGTTTCTATCAACAGAATAAAAGTTGATCTTGAAATGACCTTGAAAAAGGACATCTGTGACAAAGGCAAAGTCTTCATGGGATGCCTTCCTCTGAATCCTATAACTTTGGTTTAAAATGTTTTTCTTTAAAGCTTTCCTAAAAAAATAATAATTTCAATGGGTTTTTTAAAATGAGACCTGTGTATGTATATTATAACACATATATATTATAACATACGCACATATGAGAGAAGTGGATAATTAAAAGTAAAGATTACATAAATATTTATTAAATTAATTATTAAATTAATTAAATAATGAATTAATTTATCAAGCAATATAAACTTTTCTTGTATATTTTTTCCTATTTTCGAAAAGCTTCGAAATGTTTTGTAGTGACATTGTACAACAATAAACAGAGCTGGTAAAAAATTTCGATATATCATCATATATAGAATATGTTCAAATAAAAATGTATAATTGCATCTAATTATATATACTCATATATTGATACATATATTTATATAATCGCATATGCCACTTCATATATAAGTATATCAATATAATTTAAATACAATATTCTGTATAATTATATTTTATTGTATTTAGTTATAACTATATATAGAAAATTTTTTACTGAACAAGTATCAAACATATCAGATTTAACAAATTGGATGTATTACAGATTGATTGTGTCATCAATATCTTGATAAATAAATGATCAGATATAAATAATTGTATCTTAAAAATGTTTTATAAAAGATAATTTTCAAATGTCTTACCAGAAAGTTTTAAAAACATTCTTTAGAATATCTTGGTAAAATCTTAGAAATCGATTGCGTCTTGATCTTGAAATAAGATGAAAATTATAAAAGTAAAGAAATTTACTAAAATAATTTATTAGAGTATATATTAAAATCTAAAGTTTCTACACTTTATAATTTCTATCTTGTTTCTACTAAGATATATATACAAGCTCCTAAAGATATCTCTTATAAGACATATCTCAGAAGCATATTGTTTGGGGACATTTCTATATATAAAACATATTTTGATATATATTTATTATAATTTTTTATTATTACCAATTGTAATAACTTTATGAATTTATATTTATTTATGTTTATCAATTTTTATATACACCTATTTTTTATATAATATTGTTATAGTTAAATATTTTATATTTTTTATATTTAATGGCCCAAGTCCAGTCCATTCCATTTTTAATAACTTTTTATATCAACAGTAAGTAAATTTTCTTTTCATAAATGTTATCTGATCTTGCACATTTTTGGCTTTTAATCCTTTTCTAATTTTTTAGTACATACAAGTTAGTTTAGTTTGATTAAAAACATCTGAAGATGTAAAAAAACATGATTTTATAAAAGAATGCTTTGAAAGTTTTGATATTATTTGATGTCACAATCTCATATGTCTAGCAATAAATTATCTTTTTTCTGTTTTAAATTATCCTCTTTCTGTTTTAAGACTACAAATAAAGAATTTGTCAAAAAACTAGCCAAAAGATTACAGAAGACAGTGACAAAAAATAAAATAAATCTAAAAATTTTTTTACTTCTGTGTCATTGCTTTTCAAAATGATTTTTATTAATATTTTTATTATTTACATAAACTTTTTTTATGGTTATTACATTTTGTTATTTTTGTTAACATTTTATAATTGTAATGTATACTATAAACTTATTAGATTAACATTACTTTAATGCATTTTTTATTTCTAAACTTTTGTATATATCAAAATGTTGGAAAAAATAGTAGCATAATAAAATTCAGTCATAACTGTATAATTAAGAATGTTTGATATTTGTGTGATTACCAGAGCACTGTCTACTTTATATGCAAGAATTATATAAATATATGGATATTAATGAGATGATTCTTGGTATTAGATATGAAATAATAGAAGGACAAATGAGAATCAGCGCTGTTTGCAGTGCGAAATTTACATTCCTTATTACAAGTTGAAAAATATGACATACGTTTCAACTCTAGTTTGAGTCCTCAGTGTATACAAAAATGAAAAATAAAATAAAAATATAAAAATAAGGATAAGATGCCATGTTCATCCGACATGCTCACTAACGTTGATTTCGTTGATCCGAATTATGATCATCCTTAAAGAGATAGAGCAGTCTTTAAGGGTTGTCGATTATCAAACACAGCTCACACATACTGAATAAAGCACGCGCAGGAGTGCAGCATGGTTCGTACCAAGCAGCACACCAACAATGCGTCTGTATGCCTCGAGTTCAAGGCAGTGAGTAAATATATGGACATTTTTATATGTTAATACAATTATTTTTTTTTACATACATATTTTAACATATTTAAACTTTTTTGAGCTAAAAATAAAGCAAAAAATATAAAATGCTTGTTTTTAAATAATAAAGTATCTTAATGATTTTTAAATGCATTCTCTTGTCATATCCTTCTTTGTTTGTATTTCTTATAATTTCTGCAAAATATACTTAATGAAATAGATGAATGTCAAGACAAAATGAGTCAATAAGACAGATGAATCTTAGACAAATAATAAGACAAATTGATTTTCAAGCAAATATTTCTAGATAGTTTATTTTTTGCTTAATTTTTTATAGAAATTTTAACACATGCAAGATAACACTAACCCAGATTTTTATCTTCCTTTGTTTGGAAAACTTGACGCAGGATCACTCAAAGAGAAAAATGTCAGCACTTCTGATAAAACTTTTCATGGGATATTTCCCAGAATATCATCTGTTTTAGAGCATTCAAGAACATTGGCCGTTAGTTCCATTAGAATTCCCAATAAAAAACACTTTCACTTGACAATTTTATAATGCAAGACACAGTTCTTTAATTAACGCGTATTAACCTAAAAACAATCTTAGAAAAACCGATATTTGCACGCACCTTTATCATTCCAACAAAACTATAAAATTAAAAATTCATTGATTCTGATTCGTAAATATCGATCCTTTTGTATACAGATAACGCATAGCAAAATTAAAAAAGGAAGAGAAACGAAATGTTTAAAATCTATAAGAATTTCATTATGCAGAATAGTACATACGACCATTAAGTTTGAGACACAATGAAAAGGTACATACAGGAAATAGGAACAGGGGGTCAATCATGTAACTTTTCCCCTAGGGCGGAAATGTAAAAAGTTGAAAAGTTTCACGTGAACTTACGATCATGTACGATTTTGCGGGATCATGTAACTCTCTCAAACGTGAAAATATGAAATTTTTCACGTGAATTTTTTCGCCATGTACTTTGATAGCGGAAAGGCGGAAATCTAGGGAATTAATAAATATGCTTCGGAATTAGAGAAGATTAGAGCTGCGTTAGGATTAAGCGTACGTAGTACATATACAATTGGTTATTAAAAGATGTATATATAATACTGTACCAATAAAATAATTTTCATTAGCTAAAATCTATGAAACTATGTTTCATGATTTCACTTTCCACGTATCCAAGCTATATACATAATCGCTGTACGTGAAAAGTTTTACGTGAAATATCAAGATGTGAAAAATGAAAAGTAAAAAGTGAAAAATGAAAAGTGAAAAATTTTACGTAAAGTTACATGCTTGACCCCCAGAGAATAGCAACAGGCAACAGATTTCGACCAATCAGAAATATCTCAGAGATATTCTTTACAGTTTCTGATTAGTCGAAATCTGTTGCCTGTTGTTATTCCCTATTTCTGTTTCCTGTATTTTTTCATTGGCTGGTTCAGCAGAAAAAGCAACTTTAGAATATATTCCGAATGGTGATAGTTTAGCTTATTTCTTTTTCTAAATGTTGGCTACCATGTAACTAAACTGAGAAGTGTTCCGAACCCATATATTATATATACCCATCATAAGGCCGGCTGCACACAGGACGCGGCAAAGCGGCAACGCGACAATGCGGTAGCCAATGTAACGTCCGCAGAAAATTAAAACTTGTGGACAACTTTTATCATTTTACGGTTTTATCATTTTATATATATATATATATATATATATATATATATATATATATAGCTATAGCTATACAGCTTGGACGCAGACGTGGCAGTCGTTACCAAATCGTCAGAGAATGCAGTCATTATCTCAAATCGCTGAATCTTATAATTATAAAGGAAAAGTAAAAGGAAAGGAAAAGGAAATTACTAGAATTCTAATACCTTAATAACTTACTTCTAACAATTTAAGGTAATCATTGTTTCTAATATTATTTGATTTGCTTATATTATTCTATTTGATTTTCTCATATTATATTATTCGATTTGCTTATATTATACTACTATTTGATTTGCTTATATTATATTACTGATTCTCTTATATATTATTTAATTTGCTTATATTATATTATTCGAACTGCTTATATTGTTATTGATTTCCTTGTCGTTTTAATATCATTACATATATTCAGAGATATACATAAATTTCAGAGATAACTTTGAATTTAATTATCATATTTACATCGTATCTCATTATTATTAATATTTGATATTTTTATATTGGTTGAGTTGTATATCATTCATATTATTACCACATCTACGTCAATCTATGTTCAATGTCACTATCTTTGTTTATATATATATATTAATATTCTTGAATCGTACATCTTTGAATTTACACATTATTTCTTTGTCCTTATTTTTATTTAATATTTTCTGATTTGCATTTCCATTTCATATAATTAAGTTTATACCACCCTCATCTTTTGCATCAAATATTCACGTATATGTGAACCTGTATCAGATATTATGACATTATTTTATTCATCATATTATTCATTATTATGTAAGAACGCAAGTGCTAAAAACCAAATTTACCGCGAAATCTCGGGAGAGTCAAACGACAAGAGGGACAATCTTCTAACTCTAGTCGTAGCAATCGATATCTTATTATCAGATTGCGAGATGGCAAAGGGAAAAAGGCACATTCAATCACACACACCTCTTCTTCTTTATTACTTCTTTATTTCATGATGAACGGACGACTCACTCTTTTTCGTACCCCTGTTACTCTCTCTTCTTCGCCTTTTTTTAATCAATCGCAATACATCACGTGGTCTTTCAACCAATAGGCATTAATATCAAAATATGCCGCATTGCGCGCTACTGCGCGGGAAAAATAAAAGATTTAAACTTGCTGACGCCCCTGAGGGCCTTCCTTACAATTATTAGGTGTACAAAAAAGTTCTGAGCTTTTTTTTGTAAAATTCAATCTTTATTCAAAAACAAACAAAAAAATATTAATCAGCGAAATATTCCTCGTTTGCATCAACGACCTTTTGCCACCTTTCGGGTAGCTTGCGAATTCCTTGACGATAGAAGCTCACCGACTTCGAAGCGATAAAGTCATCAATGCATTTTCGTATCTCTTCAAATCTCACGAAATGTATATCAGCCAAATGATGCTGCAGTGACCAGAATAGGTAGTAATCGGAAGGCGCCATGTCTGGGCTATATGTCGCGTGCGGGAGAAGTTCCCAGCCTAACGCAAAGATATGATCCTGAGTCGCTTTCGCAACATATGATCGATCATTGTCATGAAGCAAGATCTTTACGACGTCCTTGGCCAGTAAATGGCCTCTTTTCTTCTAACGCATCGCTCAAATTGGTCAATTGTTGTTGGTAGCAGTCTGCCGTGATTGTTTCATCCGGTTGTAACAACTCGTAATACAACACACCTTTCCAATCCCACCAGATACAGAGCAAAACCTTCTTGGCATGGATATTGGGCTTTGGCGTCGATGTCAAAGATTGATCAGGGTCAACCCATGATTTTCTACGTTTAGAGTTATCATAAAGAATCCACTTTTCATTGCCTGTAATGATTTTGTGCAGAAAATCTTTTTTCCGGAACTTTGAAAGCAAAGTGAGTGCAGTGTCACGCCGACGATTTTTGTTGTCTTCGAACAATTCATGCGGAACCCATCTGCCTTCCTTCTGAACCTTTCCCATCGTATGTAAACGTACGGAAATGGTTTGCTGCATAACGCCAAGCTGTTCTGCAAGCTCCTTTTCAGTTTGCGCAGAGTTTATATCCAGTGCTTGCAATTCGTCCGTTTCAATCTTTTGAGGGTGTTCAGCACGCGGTTCATCTTCAAGATTGAAATCTCCTTGGCGAAATTTTTGATACCATCTTTTATGTATGACTTTCATGTAGTATGACTTACAGCGTTCTCTCCATATGCAGCACAAATCATTGCAGTGGTTTTAGCAGCATTTTTCTTCAGATGAAACGCGAAGTGGATGGAAAATCGAATATACTCTTTTGTTATTGCCATCGTGAACACTACTGATTTTTGAGGTTATGTGCAAACGCCAAATCGTATGGCATTTTAGAAGGCCAAATGTCAACGCTTTAAAACCGCAAAAGGGCGGGAAGATATATAAAATTTAAATTATTATTTCGGTTGTATGAAATCTAAAGCTCAGAACTTTTTTATACACCTAATATAATTCACGATATAATTCTCATTAATATGTAAGAATTAGACGACTGTAAGGTCATGAAAGAGGTTCGGAATATAAACAGCTAACAGAGAGGAGCCGTCGTGGTCATGTAGACTAAGTGTCAGATTATTAAACGAGGGATCCCGAGTTCAAATCCAGTCGGTCTCCGTTTATTTTTCCGAATCTAATTAATATCTTTCAAATACGTTATTATTATTTCGTTATTATTATCATTTCCTCATTATTTCAATGTAACTATTTATTCGTATTACATTTAATATTTTACGATAATCCAAGAAATCATTTCTTTTTATTTGTCATATTAAATAACCTTGAATCATAATTTCACAACCAATTACACCAACAATCATAACTTTACAATACAATATCATATTCCGATTATTATATTAACGAAACACTATTTCCCCGCGATTTCCATTCGGTCGCGGGTTCCAATCTGGAATTATAGTTTGTAATCGTATCCAATATCATTAAACGTAAATACACTAGATATCCCTTTCCTAAATCCCATTTACTGTTCTACGCCATCTCGGGACGTAACACTAATTATCGACTGTTTTCTAATATGTAACGCTGTCGCGTTGCAGCGTGTCGCTTTGCCGCTTTGTCGCGTCCTGTGTGCAGCCGACCTCCGAATTCATCATAACCTGCAAAGATGTTTCATTTGAAAATTCAAAACTGTAGTAATAAAATATATAATTTTATAGTAACAAAAAATATTTATGATTTAGCTTATAATGGTAAATATTATAATAATATTATTGTTGTAACAAAATTTTTGTCATTATTAATATTTTCAGAATTTTCACGCAGAAAAGTTTTTGATTAAGCAGAAACAAAAATATCCTGAATTAAGTCTTGAATTTTCAAATAAAACTTCTTCATCTTCGACATCTTTGCAGTTATGATGAATTCGGAACACTTCTCGGTTTAGTTACATAACAACCAACATCTAGAAAAAAAAAGTTAAACTATCACCGTTCGAATATATTTTTGGGCTACGTTCGGGAACACCATCCGAGTGACTTCGAGGATTGTTTTATCCTTGTTGTTCATTGAATGTTAAACAAGAATAAAATAATACACGGAGTCACTCGGGTGGTGTTCCCGAACATAATCTTGCAACTGTTGTAAAATTATTTAATATGATTGGTTTATACATTTAAGTCCATAAGAAATTATGAACAAAAATCAATTACTACGTTTACACGGCAACGTTAAGGTTGTATCAGACTACGCGTTGCCAGTAAGTCCCGATCTACAATAGGTGATTTAAGTCTTAAGCCATAAGAAATGGAAATAGTCGAAGAATAGAAGAATAATCAACTTTGATTGGTCAATTTCTTAAGGCTTAAGGCTTAAATTATTTATTATAGACCGGGACTGACGGTTGCCGGTTGACGATTCTATTTCAACCAATTATAATGTAGCAGGTCCTGGTTACGAGTAATGTGATTAGCTTGAAATAAAATCGTCAACTGGTAACCATAAGTCTATAATGAGTGCTTTCCATTTAGTAACTCAAGTCGACACTAGTGATATCATCATTTGTGCTTTCCATTTGATTTGTCGCTATGTGTCATTGATTCAAGTCGACTTTTGTTAACTTTTGTTAACTGCTTTTGCGAAGAGTTAAGATGTGTGACATTCAGTTTTACCAATATCAAAAAACAAAACTTACCATATTTATTTAATCATATACGTATATATTTTGTTATATTGATAGTAAGAAATGAGATTAATAACTCAAAATTAAGAGATATGATTCATGTCAACGCTATTTCTTTTATATATACAGATTTATACGGATTTTTTTATACGGTAATAATTACACGTAAGTAAAATGATCAATCTTACTTCAATAAGTTATAAATTGATAATCTAAAGTAATTTCACTTTTGCATATTAGATTATACAATAAATAAAACTGGAAATATGTTGACTAATAATTTTGTTGATTCTGAATATATACCGATAATCAGATGTAAACATTTTACAAGAAAGAAATACAAATAAACAAAGAGAAATTGATTTAATTTTTTATGAAGAATTTCAATGGAAAGACAAATTGGAACAAACAAGTTATTTTTGCATGTTTATCTGAATGAAGCTCATGATATTGTTTGAAGTTGATAATATCAAGAAAAATAAAAAGTTTTGGCAATCAATTGCAGAAGATCTGAATAGATTAATTTAATAAAGATTTGTTTATTTGAAGTTTCAGTAAATATTTTATTATATTTATTAATATTTATTAATCTAATCTATAAATATATTTTTATAATTAAATTAATCTGATTTAATATATTTTTATAGTTATCAGATGATTAAGTGAGATGGAGATTTAGTGTATTAAAAAAATTTTATAACAAAAAAAAAGATCATAATCGTACAAGTGGAAATGCTCCGAAGATTTTTGATGATTACGACAAAAGATTACATGAAATTTTAGATCATAAAAGCGTTACCAGTGAAAGCAGTGAAAATTTAGTTTTTAGTTTTTTAAATTTAGTTTTTAATGCGCCAATATTAGTGAATACTCAAAATATAACAACTAATATAGAATACGTAAAAGAATCAAGTAATGTCCAAGAAAATACTAAGACAGAAGAACATAGTACAGAAAATACTAGAACAGAAATGAGAATAGTACAAAAAAAAAGACATGGAACAGGATCAACAAAAAACAGGATCAACAAACATCTCGAACAAAATTAGAATTAGAGAAACAATAGTTAACATCTTCAGTTTATTAAAAAAAAATATGAAGATAAAGAAGAATATGAGGAAAATGAAAATAAAAGAAAAATAGAAGAACTTGCATTAAAAAAAGGAAAATTAGCTTTTAAGGGGAAAGTCTGCCTAAAAATTTCAAAAAATTCGATTTTTGGGTTTTAACATTTTCTTAAAGTATAACATCTTAAAAATATTTTTTGAAAATTTCAAGTTAATCTGAATAAAATTGACAAAGTTATAGGCGTTTGTGCTGCGCTCCCAAAGGACTGGCCTCTGACTGCTCGCAGGCTCAAAACAGATAGATGCGGCAGTTGCAAGGCGCTCTCTTTTGTGAGATCCTCTTTTGTATTGTGTGAAGATTTTATACTTGTATTAGTAAATACAAAGGCTGTAGGCTTGTATTAGTGAAAATAGTCAATATCCCAGACAACGGTTATAACTTTTAAAACGTAGGCAGTTCGTTAAATAAACTATTAAATTAACTGTTTCTTATGGATTGACTATTCGTCGACATTGCAATTCCATTGAAGAAATGAAAAAAGCAATTTGGACTACATATGGTCACTACAGTTCATCTGATGCAAATCCGAAACATGATAAGTGACCCATCTGGAATTATTTCGTGGTGTAGCTGGCAATGTGCCTTTGCGAACAGCGAGCTTGGTTCATTTAAACATGATTATAATACTCTTCCTACAAATGTATTAGAAGCAATAAAACCCATCTCATGAAGATCTCAGTTGCGACACTTTATTGAAAAGATGTATCGGAGGATTCATTCAAAATAACAATGAGAGTTTCAATCAATTTATTTAGAAAATAAGCCCAAAAATTTATTATAGTGGATCACATGGTGTAGAATTTGCAGCTTACATTGCAATTTACATTTTTAATGAAGGAACTTCTTCATTATTAAAAATATTGCAAGAGATGCGAGTGAATTGCGGGCCAAACCCATATTTATATGCAGCGTACATCCAAGTTCAGCATCATGCATGGACTTCCAATAGCTGAGCGACCCCGTCGACTTCCATCAGAAAAATTCAAAATAGCTAAGGCCGAATTTGAAATGATGATCCAGGAAGGCACGTGTCAACCATTATCGGGCCCATGGACATTTTTCCTTCATATGGTGCCTAAAAAGAACAGCGGATGAAGAATATGCGATGACTACCGTCGCCTTAATGCGTAACGTCTTGGATAAGTATCCACTGCGTCATGTTCATGACTTCTCATATGCATTGCATGATTGTAAAGTATTTACAAAGTTTGACCTCATTCGTGCCTTTCAGGTTTTCTTTGCCAAGGAAGATAGATCAAAAACCGCAGTCATCACATTCGGGCTTTTTGAATGTTATGTTATGTTAATGCAGCCCAGTTATTTCAAAGGTTAATTGATACTGCTCTTCATGGATTAAACTTTTGTCATCCATATATTGATAACATTCTTATAGCCTCACCGAATCATCTAACACATGAAAAACATATTGGAGCAGTCTTTGATATGTTACGCAAATTTGGTCTATCAATTAATTTTTCCAAATGCGTCTTTGGTCAACGAAATCGATTATCTAGGAATAGAATCAATCAACACAGTACTAAACCATTACCAGAGCGAGTAGCAGCAATTCCTAAAATTCCTAAATCTCAAAAATTGTTCTAAGCTCAAAACAATACAAGAATTGCGACGGGAGTTGTTAACTTTTATCGTAGATTCCTCAAAGATGCTGCTAAAATACAAGCTCTCCTCGATTCTCATCTAAAAGGCGCAATAAAAAAAAATACGCATCCAGTGATATGAACTGAGGATAGCGATCGTGCTTTCACTCAATGCAAATAACAAATCGTTGACGCATCTCTTCTTTTTTACCCTCGTGAAAATGCACTTCTTGCCCTTACTATTTTGCACCGCCATGGGAGCAACCCTTGAGCAATCGGTTGGAAGATGGGAACCCATAGGTTTCTTTTCAAAGAAATTGTCTTCCACGCAGCAACGTTACAGCGTGTATGATCGTGAACTGCTTGCGATATATTCCAGCTTGAAATTTTTTCGTCATTTTTGCGAAAGACAGCAACTATATTAATTAGAACTGATCATAAACCCTTGGTTTATGCTTTTCATTAAAAATCCGATAAGATTTCACTAAGGCAGCAGCGCCAATTGGACTTTGACTTTATCAATCAATTCTCTACTAACATTATTCACTTAGCTGGAAAAGAAAACTCGGTAGCTGATTGTTTATCACGCATGGAACAGATCGACATGTCAGTCATTGTTACCACCGAAGATCTCGCGAAATTTCAAAAGGAAGATGAGGAACTTAAAAGCCTATTGGATTCAAATTCTTCGTCTCTTATACTTAGGAAACTACACTGCAGTGACAATGACACTGCACTGTATTGCGACACTTCATCTAATGATATTCGATCTTACATCTCACAATGTTTAAGACATCAGATTTTCAACGTAATTCATAACATGGCATATCCCGGCGTCAAGTCCACACAAAAACTCATCGCGCAACGATTTGTATGGCCATCCATGCGCAAGAATATTTCTAAGTAGATCCATACATGCTTAGCATGTTAATGTAGCAAAATTCATCGACACGTCAAAAACCTTCCAGATCGAATCACAATCCCAGGCGATTTCGACACATTCACATAGATATTATCGGCTTTCTTCAACCTTCAAGAAATTACAAATATTGTCTCACCATTATTGATCGGTTTACTCGCTGGTCGGATGCTATTCCTATTTATGACACATCGGCAAACACTGTTATTAATGCATTCTATTATATTTGGGTTGCAAGATTTGGAGCTTCTTCTACTATTACCACTCGAACTGAGTACCACTGATCGTGGTACTCAGTTCGAGTCCCGTTTATTTCAAGCCTTTACACTAATGATAGGCGCTAAAAAAATTCATACAACAGTTTACCATCCATCTTCAAATGGAATCGTCAAACGATGGCATAGAACATTAAAAACAGTCATTATCTGTCGTAACAATCGTGAATCGTGGATTGATATTGCTAATATATTTCTGGAATTCCGCACTAGTATCAAGAACGATATTAAAGCTTCCGCAGCAGAGTTACTCTACGGAACCACATTACGCATTCCTGGTGAGTTTTTTGTAGACGTAACCCACTAATGAACCTCGTTTATTTTTAGAAACGTCTCAGGCAAACTATGCGAGCTATTAGGCCGAGTACTACAATTCATCATTAAAAAAGCAAACCATTTTATATTCAAGATCTTGATAATTGTTCACATGTATTTATCAGAGTTGATTCCATAAAAAACCTTTAAAGTCAAGTGCTCCAGCGTATCACAGATAGAATATTTAAAGTAGACCTGCAGGGGAAGCCAACAACTATTTCTACCGAAAGATTAAAACCTGCATATTTCGAAATAGAAATTTCAGATAGCCGTGGACCAAATCCAGAATTATTAGACACTCTGTCTACGCCTCGCACAAGTCAACACTGAAAGAAAGTGCATTTTGCGGTTTAATTACTTAAACCATTCAGAGGGGAATACTATAGCGCTAGTGGCGTTCTGGAAATTACCAGTTGTCGTGTGGCAACCGTGAGAGAAGCAGGAGGAGGAAAGAGAGGTTAAAAAAGATATTTGCGTCGTCTTTCTATGTAAAAACAAAAATAATAAAAGTGGCTTTCAGATGTGATTGATATTATAAAGAGAGGTTTCGACGGTCCCACGAAAAAGGCCGGGATGGCCGCTCTCAGATTTCTCTCTGATTATATATATAATAGTATTATTAATATTATTAATATTATTAATATTATTAGGTGTACAAAAAAGTTCTGAGCTTTAGATTTCATACAACCGAAATAACAATTTAAATTTTATATATCTTCCCGCCTTTTTGCGGTTTTAAAGCGATATTTGGCCTTCTAAAATGCCATATTTGGTTTGGGGTTTGATGCACATAACCTCAAAAATCAGTAATATTTACGATGGCAATAACAAAAGAGCATATTCGATTTTTCATCCACTTCGCGTTTCATCTGAAGAAAAATGCTGCTAAAGCCAGCAATGATTTGTACTGCATATGGAGAGAACGCTGTAAGTCATACTACATGTAAAAGATGATATCAAAAATTTCGCCAAGGAGATTTCAATCTTGAAGATGAACTGCATGCTGGACACCCTCAAAAGATTGAAACGGACGAATTGCAAGCACTGCTGGATATAAACTCTGCGCAAACTGAAAAGGAGCTTGCAGAACAGCTTGGCGTTACGCAGCAAACCATTTCCGTACGTTTACATACGATGGGAAAGGTTCAGAAGGAAGGCAGATGGGTTCCGCATGAATTGTCCGAAGACAACAAAAATCATCGGCGTGACACTGCACTCACTTTGCTTTCAAAGTTCCGGAATAAAGATTTTCTGCATAAAATCATTACAGACGATGAAAAGTAGATTCTTTATGATAATCCTAAACGTAGAAAATCATGGGTTGATTCTGGTCAACCTTCGACATTGACGCCAAAACCCAATATCCACGCCAAGAAGGTTTTGCTCTGTATCTGGTGGGATCGGAAAGGTGTGTTGTATTACGAGTTGTTACAATCGGGTGAAACAATCACGGCAGACCGCTACCAACAACAATTGATCAATTTGAGCGATGCATTAGAAGAAAAAAGGCCATTTACTGACCAAGGATGTCGTAAAGTGATCTTGCTTCATGACAATGCTCGACCACATGTTGCGAAAACGACTCAGGACCATATCTTTGCGTTAGGCTGGGAATTTCTCCCGCATACGGCGTATAACCCAGACATGGCGCCTTCCGGTTACTACCTATTCCGGTCGCTGCAGCATCATTTGACTGATACACATTTCGTGAGATTTGAAGAGATACGAAAATGCATTGATGACTTTATCGCTTCGAAGTCGGTGAGCTTCTATCGTCACAAGGAATTCGCAAGTTACCCGAAAGATGGCAAAAGGTCTTTGATGCAAACGGGGAATATTTCGTTGATTAATATTTTTTTGTTTGTTTTTGAATAAAGATTGAATTTTACAAAAAAAAGCTCAGAACTTTTTTGTACACTTAATATAATAGTATTTTATTAAAATAAGATAATAATACAGAAAGATACAATAATATTATAGAAAGACAATCGAGAATTCCGAGAAAGCTTAAATAAACGAGAGCAAGTAAATAAACATGTTTAAATAAACGTGTTTATTTAAATGGGTCCCGATGGATGGAGCCCATTTGACCACGTTGCGATTGACCACTCACAGCGGTTGATGCCTAGAGGTTTTCCTCTGTTCAAACACTGTGAGTGGCTGGTCAATTGCAACGTGATCAAATAGGCTCCATCCAAATAAACACTCGAGAATTGTAGAATTTTTAGGTACGTTGTAAACGCTTTTCCAACTACAAACTACTCTTTTTTCAAGAATATTTTTACTGTTTTTACAATTCAACATTATTCACAGCTAATTTGACCAAAGAAATGTTTGAAGCATTATAAAGCATCCAAAGTATTGGACGAGATCGGAGCGCAACGTACTCAAAGAAAAAGAAAATAAAATACAGACAATTTGCAACGAGATAGAAAGTGCACAAAACTTAGATATGTTATTAATGTTATATTTTTTATCAGAAATGGTTGGAAAAGAAGAAAAAAATTCATAAATATTTTAATATTTTGTAATCTCCTTTTAATTTTCCTTATCCTTGTTCTTTTCCTTTTACAAGCTTGTAATTCCTTGATCTTATGAATTTGTTCTCGGTTTGTTGCGTTCATCTGTCCTCGCACTAGCAGATCTACTTTGATATTCAACGTTAGGATGTGATTTTAATTTTTGTTTACAATTGGAACGCACTCGAGGACAAAAATTCACACTCAAAATTTGACAATCTCTCCGCAGAAAATTGTTCTCTGATGCAAGCACATATTAACAGCAAGCATATTAACAGTCGGAGAACAATTTCCTGCGGAATAAGATTGGCAAATTTTGAATTCTGATTGAGTTCTGTTGAGCTCTGATCTCGCCCAATACTTTGAATGCTTTATAATGCTTTGAATATTTCTTTGGTGCTCAGATTAGCTGTGAGTAATGTTGAATTGTAAAAACAGTAAAAATGTTCTTGAAAAAAATATTTGCAGTTGGAAAAGCGTTTACAATGTATCTAAACATTCTATTATTCTTGAGTGTTTATTTAGGCTTTCTCGGAGTTCCCGATTGTGTTTTTCTGTAATATTATTGTAATATTATTGTGTTTTTTTGTATTATTATTTTATTTTAATAAAATATTGTAATGTATTTTATATTTACATTTTGGCATGCCCGTGCAAAAAAGAATGTGACACACTAACAGATTACTACTTGAATAGTGCTATTAATCCATAGAAACTAAAATTATGTCGTTCAGAGAGTTTCGTTGGTACCATTACCCCTCCATTTTTCGGGAAAATGTCGTGTAACCAAAAAGTTCACATGAAAAATTTCACATTTTCACGTTTGAGAGAGTTACATGATCCCGCAAAATCGTACATGATCGTAAGTTCACGTGAAACTTTTCACTTTTCACGTTTCCGCCCTAGAAGAAAAGTTACATGATCAACTCTCTAGAGAATTAATAAATATGCTTCGGAATTAAAGAAGATTAGAGCTGCGTTCAGATTAAATTCAGGTTAAATGTATATACCAGGTGTATGCATAAGTTTTTTTCGGTTTTTTAGTAAAAAAAGACACGTAATTTTCAAGGGAAATTAATTTTTTTTTTATTCAAAATATTGGCCATCGGCTTCTACACATTTCGCCCATCTTTCAGGTAATTTATGAATACCATACCAGAAAAACTGCTTGTCTTTTGCGGCAAACCATTCGTCGAGCCATTTTCCAACTTCCTCGAAATTGCTGAAGTGCTGCTCTGCGAGCGCGTGCCCCATTGATGCGAAGAGGTGATAGTCAGATGGCGCCAGGTCTGGGGAGTACGGCGGGTGCGGAAGGATGTCCCATCTAAGCGATTTCAAGGTGTCTTTCACTGGTTTTGCTGTGTGAGACGGCGCATTATCGTGTAACAAAATCACTTTGCCATGTCTTCTGGCCCATTCCGGTCGTCTTTCGATTAATGCATGGTTTAAATTAATCATTTGTTGGCGATAGCGTTGTGTATTAACGGTTTCGCCGGGCTTCAAGAGTTCATAATACACAATACCGCTCTGGTCCCACCAGACACAGAGCATGGTCTTCTTGCCGAAGCGATTTGGTCTTGCTGTTGATGGATCGGCTTCGTCAGGTGAAAGCCACGATTTTTTCCGCTTCGGGTTTTCAAAATAAATAAATCCATTTTTCGTCACCCGTCACAATTCGATACAAAAATGATTTCCTTTCGTGGCGTTGAAGCAGCATTTCACAAGTGACTTTGCGATTTTCCATTTGACGTTCATTCAAATTGTGTGGGACCCATTTACCGAGTTTATTGATCTTTCCCATTGCTCGTAAACGTCTGCTGATTGTTTCTTGTGATACATGTAATGCTTCTGCTAATTGCCGTTGAGTTTGAGTTGGGTCATCATTCAATAACTCCTGCAATTGCTCGTCTTCGCATTTTTGTGGTCTACCAGAGCGCTCACTGTCTTTCACATTGAAATCACCACTTTTAAATTGTCGAAACCATGTCTCACATGTTCTAATCGATGGAGCGTGTTCACCATATGTTTCTACCAGCAAACGATGACTTTCAACAGCCTTTTTCTTTTGATTAAATAGAAAAAGCAATGTGTGCCGCAAATGTTCTTTTTCAGGCACAAAACTCGACATGATCACTGAACGATAAAACAAAGACGCTAGTTTTTGGCGGACTCAACTTGTGTGTGTTTGTAGTTTTAAATGTCAGATGAACAAAATGATGTATGTGTCAAATTAATACGCTGCGTACTTTTCGCTGGCAACATCTCTTAGTTAAACCGGAAAAAACTTATGCATACACCTGGTATCTAATCGGTTATTAAAAGGTGTATATAATATCAATAAAATAATTTTCTTCAGCTATAAAACCTATAAAACTATGTTTCATGATTTCATTTTCCACGCATTCAAATTACATACATAATTGCTATATGTGAAAAATTTTATGTGAAATTACATGATTGACTCCCAGGATCGTAACACATTGCCGATCTAAAAATTTGGAATCTTGTTCCCAAGACTCCAAAAGCGTTTTTGAAGCAACGATGCGCTCTGGATAATCTATAACAAAAAAATAATTTCGAAAAGTAAAAAAAATTAGAATACATACATACCTAATAACACAAGGACGTCCTCAGAATGTCCTTAGGATGTTCTAAGATAAGTCGGATATCTTGAGAACTATCTATTATGATCCTGAAACGTAAACAGGATGTTCTTTCTGTGGATTAGCAAATGAGCGTTTCATTACGTCCTTGAGACGTTCTCAGGACTTTCTCCACTCAGCCTCAGGCTATCTTAAGGACTTTCTTAAGACGACTTTAAGGGACATCCTGAAAACGATTCTATTTCGATATTGACTGTTAGTACTAAAAATCTATAATACGTGACCCTTTAAGGAAAATAAGTGAAAAAAGAATAAAAACGAATAAAGAATAAAGAATAAAAAAAAAAGAAAAAGAATAAAAGAATAAAAGAAAAAGAATAAAAGAATAAAAAAAGAGAGAAAGTGATGAAACATCTTTTATCTCATATCATCGCATGTTTCTAAAACCGGTCACCCATCCACTTAGAGATCCTGCTCGATGTCGCTTAACTTCTGTATTGGGATGAAACCTTCTATTGAAATGATGAAATAAATGATTACAGGATCTCGACTTAAAATATGATAAATCTGGTTAATAAATGTTACTATATTGTCGTATAAATAGTCTCAATTTTAAAATCTCGATTGCACGTATAATTCTTGTAGATAATTTAATTACATATATAGAGCCGTGAACCTATATTATGTTTAATGAGAATCATTTTTCTTATGAAAATTGTTGTATATATTTTGCTTACTTGTTTATGAATTTGTTAATAATTGTATTAAATATGGGAAATATTTTTCTTATATTATAGTTAATTAAGAAAGATAATAATTAATAATGTTTCATTAATTTCATTATTTATTCATTAAAAATGTCTAAAAAATGACGATTAAATGACGATATATTTATCGCAATAACATTTCGTGACAAATGTTACGTTTATTTTACGTCATTATTTAGTACACTGACGACAAATGACGAAAAATGACCTTAAATCATCGTCATAATGACGTCATCTTGTTGTTTGAGTCAGAGTATGTTATTATGATATTTTCAAAATACATTTCAGGACTGTGTCAGGACAATGTTAGAATTATTATATAACAATTATTTATTAAAAATGCGTTATACATAAATGAATTAGGATTTATTAATTATAACTCGTTAATTATTACATAACATAAAAATTCTCATTTTGAACATATGAAATCGAAAGACATGGTCGTGGTTCGTCGCCAAGTGTGAGCGCCAGCGCTTCACGAGCGCGAGACCGGTCGTGTCTCTTTACGCGAGCCGACGAATTGCTGACCAAGCAAGATTATCGGATTTCAATAAGGGCTGAATCGATCAATTTCTAAATAGACGCAATCGATAGCTTAGGTTCGAATTATTAGGTGTACAAAAAAGTTCTGAGCTTTTTTTTGTAATCATCAAATTCAATCTTTATTCAAAAACAAACAAAAAAATATTAATCAGCGAAATATTCCCCGTTTGCACCAACCTTTTGCCATTTTTCGGGTAACTTGCGAATTCCTTGATGATAGAAACTCACCGGCTTCGAAGCGATAAAGTCATTAATGCAATTTCGTATCTCTTCAAATCTCACAAAATGTGTATCAGCCAAATGCTGCAGCGACCGGAATAGGTAGTAATCGGAAGGCGCCATGTCTGGGCTATACGCCGCGTGCGGGAGAAGTTCCCAGCCTAACGCAAAGCTATAGTCCTGAGTCGCTTTCGTAACATGTGGTCGAGCATTGTCATGAAGCAAGATCACTTTACAACGTCTTTGGCCAATAAATGCCCTCTTTTCTTCTAATGCATCGCTCAAATTGATCAATTGTTGTTGGTAGCAGTCTGCCGTGATTGTTTCACCCGATTGTAACAACTCGTAATACAACACACCTTTCCAATTCCACCAGATACAGAACAAAATCTTTTTGGCGTGGATATTGGGCTTTGGCGTCGATGTCGAAGGTTGACCAGAGTCAACCCATGATTTTCTACGTTTAGAGTTATCATAAAGCATCTACTTTTTATCGCCTGTAATGATTTTGTGCAGAAAATCTTTTTTCCGGAACTTTGAAAGGAAAGTGAGTGCAGTCACACCGACGATTTTTGTTGTCTTCGGACAATTTATGCGGAACCCATCTGCCTTCCTTCTGAACCTTTCCCATCGTATGTAAACGTAAAGTGGTTTGCTGCGTAACGCTAAGCTGTTCTGCAAGCTCCTTTTCAGTTTGCGCAGAGTTTATATCCAGCAGTGCTTGCAATTCGTCCGTTTCAATCTTTTGAGGGCAGCACGCGGTTCATCTTCAAGACTGAAATCTCCTTGGTGAAATTTTTGATATCATCTTTTACATGTAGTATGATTTACAGCGTTCTCTCCATATGCAGCACAAATCATTGCAGTGGCTTCAGCAGCATTTTTCTTCAGATGAAACACGAAGTGGATGGAAAATCGAATATGCTCTTTTGTTATTGCCATCGTGAACACTACTGATTTTTGAGGTTATGTGCATCAAACGCCAAACCGTATGGCATTTTAGAAGGCCAAATGTCAACGCTTTAAAACCGCAAAAGGGCGGGAAGATATATAAAATTTAAATTGTTATTTCGGTTATATGAAATCTAAAGCTCAGAACTTTTTTGTACACCTAATATATCATAAAAGTGTTTTTAGTTTTCCTCTCCGTATGAGCGGAGATATTACGATTCAAAGATACTAGAGTCCGATATTAGAAATTTACCATTAAGAATCATTATTATTATCATCATCATTATTATTATTGTCGCCCTCCGTATGGGCTACGGTTGCAATTTTCGCCACTATGCGGCGATAAAGCCCTCGGCGCGAGATATGAATATTATATAATTTCACAATCATTTCGCAGTCTCTGCATATTTTTTTCTCTTCTCGCAACCTCTCCAGATATCTCCGCATCCATTTCGCAACTTTCTCGCATACTTCCGCAATCATTTCGCAACCCCGTAATTTATTTTCGCAATCTTTCCACATATCTCTGCAATTATTTCGCAACTTTTTTACAATTTCCGTATATCTCCGCAACTATTCTGCAACTCTTTTATAATCTTCCCGCATATCTTTGCAGCTATTCTGCAACCTTTTTGCAACTATTCCGCAATTTTCCATTCCGTAACCTTTTCGTATATCTTTGCAACTATTCTACAACCATTCCGCATATTTCCGCGATCACTCCGCACTCCGCATAACTTTTTTGTAATCTTTCCGCATTCCGCACTAACCATTTCACAAGTCTCTCATAATCTTTCCGTAACTTTTCCGCAATCTTTCCGCGTATTTTTGCACCTCTTCCGCAATCTTTCCGCAACCATTCTGGAACCATTCTGCAACTCTTATAATCTCTTCTAATCTCTTATAATCTTTCGTAACTTTGCATCTTTTTCGCAACTCTTCCGCAACTATTCTGCAACTCTTCCACAATCTTTCTGCATATCTTTGTACTTCTTCTGCAATTCTTCCGCAACTCTCCCGCAACTATTCCGCAACCATTCCGCAACTGTTCCACAATCTTTCCGCATATCTTTAGCTCTTCTACAATATTTTCACAACATTTCCGCAACTATTTCGCAATCATTCCGCAACTTTTCCACAACCTTTTTGTATATTTTTGCACCTCTTCCGTAACTCTTCCACAACTCTTCCGCAATTTTTTTACAATTCCGCAACCATTCCGCAACTTTTTCGCAATCTTTCGGCGTATCTTTGCATCTCTTCCGCAACCTTTCCGCAACCATTCCGCAACATTTCCGCAACTATTCCGCAACTCTTCCACAATCTTTCCGCACATCTTTGCATTTCTTCCGCAACTTTTCCGCAACCATTCCGCAACTTTTCCACAATTTTTCATTTGGAAAATTTTTAATCGTACGGACTTCAAATTTAACATTTATATAGATTTATTTAAAATTAAGATTTTCGCATAGGTGTGACTTTGAAATTCTAAACATATTTTTATTTTTTATTTTATTTTCATAATCTATAGACTTAGAGGATCGTAAATAACGCAACTTTGTACTTTAATTTTAAAATTTTTCTGCCGCCATTTTGAAAATTTTTATTTTTAATCGTACGGACTTCAAATCAGTATTTGTATATGTTCATTTAAAATTAAGATTTTGGTAAATGTGACCTTGAAAGTCCAATATTATTTTCAAGGTCATTTTTTATTTTATTTTCATAATCTATAGATCTAAAGGATTCTAAAAAATTTGGGAGCGTCCCAGATGCGCACATTTTCAGACACACTACTCACATCAGCCGATGCCTAGAAATTTTATAGTGAACCATCTATCAAAAATTTTTTTATTTAATCGACCAATCGGCAATGTGTCTGATTGAACCTCACCCAAAAATTTTGTAATTTAATTTTATAACTTTTCTGCCGTTATTTTGAAAATTTTTATTTTTAATCATATGGACTTCACATTCAATATTTATTTAGATCGAACATTTTGGCACAGGTGTGACCTTGAAATTTCAAAAATATTTTCAAATCTTATTTTAATAGTCTGTTACGTCCGGGGGACTTCACAAATTCTTCTCTTTCGGGAAGAAAAAAAAAACAACGGCTGCTAATCTATAAATAAAGCGCTTCGAACGATCTAAGGAAACCTTAAATAAATAAACAAAAATTCCTCTCGAGATATGTCTCACTATCAAAAAAAATTCTTGGGATAAACAGCTTTGTCGGCACCGACAAATTTATGACCTACCAATAAAAAATTAATATTAACAAAAGCAAATTCCTAATGGATAAGAAACGCGTCGGATCGTTCGAGGGTGACACGCCCTAAATTGGTGGGGAAACTAAGGGAAACGCCAATCAAGAAGAAACGATTAGCGGCCGTTGGCGGCCACACCAATGAATGATTGAGGGTGTGGAATGGCGGGAAAATTTTTACTAACTAATTCCATCATTCGCTAGGAAATCTGGAAATATAAAAACAATCACAATTCACAGAACACCGCTCCCCTCCTTCCTCTATACTCACAATTTTCCTAAACTATCATTCGACAAGCCAACGTGGAAATCCATCACGCCCTCAGATATTCCCACCCCTTCGGAACCCTTTAAAAATCGCGACTTGGAGCGGATCGCTCTCTTCCTGCTTCTCATCGCTCCACGCCTTCACGATCGGGACCATCCGAAGTTGTCAACAAATCTTTTTTATCAGTTAGAATCTGTGCGCGATTCTTACATTTTTCGTGTGATTCGACGATCCAGCCTAGCCATTATACTTCTCGACTATCACCAGCGGCCGCTATAATAAAAGTAAGTCCATCTTTATATTTTTCCCGCGGTAAACTGGCAGTTTGGTTTGCGACCTCTACATATTTGTCTCATTAAAACACTCCAACATTCCAAATTGGCAAGCCGCCGATTAACTCGGTGAAGCTGCCTTCCCCGATTTCTTCACACTCCGACTTGGCAAGCCGCCGATTAACTCGGTGAAGCTGCCTTCCTCGATTCCACAACATTCCAACCTGGCAAGCCGCCGATTAACTCGGTGAAGCTGCCTTATCTCGATTCCTCAATTTCTCTTTCATCTGACTCTCTTTTACATAGTGAACCAAACGAATGCCATCCCGAATAGACGAACGAAACGGGCATTGCGACACCGTCGGGAGAAGTCAAATAAGCGGATTCGTCGCGAAATCTGCCACGCCGAAGAACTCGCGGAGCAATTGATAGAAGTAGAACCGAGGCTAGCTAACATCTCGCAGCATCAATACGCCACCACCCTCCGCTCCGCGGCCGACTTTGAAAAACAGTGCACTCCAGAGAACTTCGACGTGGAGAAGTTCTTCAATCTCGTCCGCCAATTTCCTCGCTCTCCCACCCATCCACCTCCTGGCACCTTCTTCATTAAAAGAAAATTCAAACCCGACAGCCAGTTTTGGGATCAGATCTCAAAACAATCAAATCACTGGTACCATCCCCATGTATATTTCCCTGTGATCCTCTTCCCTACCTCGTCCCAGTCAAGGCTTTCCGCAGCGCGCACCCTGATCCCCCGCCTGCAACCCGATCCCATCGACATGCTCGCGATCACCAATTTTTTACCCCAATTGGAACAATTGGGTATATAAATCCAGATTTTCCTTTGTCTGTTGTTATTTATTATATTTCAAAATTTATGTCTAAAATTTGTTCTGTTTCTTTTTGTAACCAGTATCTACGTATAAAATTTGTTCTGTTTCTTTTGTAACCAGTATCTATGTACAAAATTTGTTCTTTTTCTTTTTATAACCAGTATCTATGTATAAAATTTGTTCTTTTTCTTTTTGTAACCAGTATCTATGTATAAAATTTGTTTTGTTTTTTTTTCTTTTCGTAACCAGTATCTCAACCCTTTAATGTACACAGAGAAAACATTGTAATTCATTTTTTATTATTATTATTAAATTAGTTAACCCGAATTTCGTCTTAATTTTTTTACCCTAAAACTTGATCCTGAGCCATTCCCGGCTCCCTGAGGATCGCATGAGGTCTATCCCTGGTAAAAGAGATTCGGTTCTCTGACCAAAAAACGGATCACCGATAGTGCGGGCGCGGGTAAGGGTAATAACGTCACCGCTGACCCGATTCCTGCCCCCTGAACGCGCGTTCGACTCGCGGATCGACCTCACGACGTCGTTCCGTGAGAACAGAAGAGGTTCCGTGCGTCCACCCGAGTTCTCCTTCTTCTGACGAAAGGTATTATCTTTCATCCAGAACCATAACAGACGTAACAGTCTATAGATGTAAATAATTGTAAATAACGCAATTCTGTATATTAATTAAAAATTTTTGATTTTGAAAATTTTTATTTTTATTGATGATTTTATGGACCTACACAAGTGACGTTAAAGTTTATATAAATATAAAGATATAAAAAGGATTTTATTAATCAAATAAAAAGTTATTTGATTTGACATAAAAATTAAAATATTTTACAAACATGGACAAGATTTTATCTAAAACCAAACTAACATACAATTTGGAACTATATGAGCTATAATACGTCGATTTTATTGAAACTTAGTATATATATTTATAGAGCAATTAAATTATTCAATACTTATAATTAATATACTTAATGTAACAAAATTATTATTTAATTTTGATTTAAATTTTTAACTTATAAATATTTAGGAATTAGTTTAATTTAACTTAACTGAAACCAAATTAGAGATAAATTATTGTTAATAATTCAACTAAGATATAAAATTTCTAGAAATATATAAAATTAATCTATTAATAATATTATATTATTAATACATTTATGTATTTGTTCATAATTTATTTAAAGATTATATAATTTTCTTAATATCTTCAATATTATGTTTTAAATCTGTATTTAAGTTTGCTATAGTAACTTTGAAGTAATTATAAATTATAAACAACTAAAAACATATAAATTTTAAAGTAATAAATTTTTGTAATTGTCTTTATGCCATTTTAATTAAATTTTAACCACTTTTTACCAAGCTATAAATATTTAACTCCATTTGATTGCTTGATAGATTCATAAGTGAAATAATTGAAATAATTTGTAGACATTAAAAGAATTTTCTAATTAATAAAAACTACTTATTCTTTTAAAATTAAAGTGTGTTTGTTATTATCTTAACTTCAAAGGTTAAGAATATTATATTAATATTAAGAAAAAGTACTCAATTTATAAGCATCCACTCTAATTCTTAAAATTATTAAAATTAATAAAAGTAAATTCAAAAGAAAAAGTTTATCATTTGATCTTTCTTAAATTTTAAAAATTTATAATAGTTTAAATATATAATTGCTATTGTCATTGTTTATATAGGCTGCAGTTGCAATTTACCACTACGTGACGGCGAAGATGAAGCTCTTAGCGCAAAATATGAGTATTATATAGTTTCACGATTATTCCGCAGTCTCTTTGCATATTTTCTTTCTTCCCGCAACTTCTCCGGATATCTCTGTATCTGTCCCACACAACTTTTCCGCATATTTCCGCAATCATTTTGCAACCCTTCCGTAATTTTCCCGCATATTTCTGCAATCTTTCCGCAAAATCATCGCAAAAATAAAAATAAAAATAGAAATAAATAAAAAGAAATAAAAGTAGAAAATTAAAATTTAATTATGATCGTGTTGTAAATTATAAAAAAATTCATGCGAATGAAAATTTAAAAAAATGAATGAAAATGAAAATTTGAAAAATATAAAAATGATCACATGATCCTTATTTTTAAGATATATAATATACAAAATATTTATATATTTATATATAAATATTTTATTAAATTTAATATTAATATATATGATTTAATATGAGATCACAATTATTAATTTAAATAAAGTATTTTAATATTATCAAAATTTAATTATAAATTATACATAAGAATTAAATTTTTAATGAAATATTTAAGTTTAATTTATTTTAAAATAATTTTCGTCATCGATTAACTTATATAATGATTTTCTTATTCTAATGAAATTGATCAATTGCCTTTGTCGATAAATGCGATTAATTAATTTCAATAGAGTTATAAAATTATTAGTAAATTACTGGTAAAATAAATCGATGAAAATTATTTTAAAATATTTATTTATAATTTAAAATATTTATATATAATTATCTTTAATTTAAAATATTTACATTCATAACTATAATCTCTTATATTAAACTATATATTTTAATATTAATATTAATAATTAATGAAATATTTATACATACACAAGGATGTAAATTAATTTATAAAAATTATATTAATTTTTATTTAATTAATTTTTTTTTTAATAAACTTGTTAAATTTTCATTATTTATTAGATAATATAATTAATTAGATAATATAATTGTAAATAAAAAACATGTAATAATTTTGATATTTATAAAATAACGCTTTGCGTTATTTTGCGTTAAAATTTATTTTAAATTAAACGAAAATAATAAAGAAATTAAATAATAAATTCTGCATTATCCTTTTAATTATGCGTGTATTCTTTCATTGTTTATTTGATAGAAATCAATTTTAAAATTGTAAAAACATGAAATTATAATTTGTTTTTTAGAAAGGATTATTATTAAATTTTACGGTAAAAACACAACATTTTTTTCTTTTGAAACATTCATTTCTTATTTATGTTGCTGGAATACAAAATTTATGTTACTGGTAAGATGGTAATTAATATGATTCAAATACTTTTTAATGGAAAAAAAGTTTTTCAATTATTGACACAAATTATATCTTCTTAAAAAAATAAAAATAAAATTCAAGATACATATCTTCGCATCCGAGAACTTTTTATTTTTACAGTTATATGTACAAGATTTATCATCATGTTATAATCATGTGGCAAAAAATGATATATATATATTATTTATAAAAAAATACATATATTATTTACAAAATACTTAACACAACAAAATAAATGATATCACAACAAACTTATTTTTTATAAAAAAATAAAAAAATTGCCAAGTGTACGCGCAGTTTGTATGTGAAAGGTTATTATGTGTTATAAAAATGTTACTTTTTAAAGAGAAAAAAGTTTTTCAATTACTGACGAAAATTATATCTACTTAAAAAAATAAAACTCAAAATTCATATTTTTGCACCCAAGAACTTTTCATTTTATTCAAGTTTATATTTACAAAATTACGCAATCTTATGTCTAATGTTCGAATAGTATATAATACTCAATTCTAATATTTGTATAAAAGATTCGATATCAAAGAAGTGGTACCAAGTTATATTATCTTGTTCAATATACAATTGCTTTTAAAATATAAAATCCGTGATAAGTATCAATTAAAAGCTTTTCCTTTCAACTCAAGTAATAACAGCTATTTTATTTTATTCTCTTTAAAAATTATCAATTACTGGCGCCAGTTATATCTTCTTAAAAAAATAAAACATAATAAAAATAAAACTCAAGTGTATATCTTTACGTTTAAAAGTATTTCTATTTTAATCCAAATATTACAAAAATACGTCATCTTATATCTGATGTTTAATGATAATATATAATATATCTTAATCACTTCTAATAACATGTATCACTTATATAAAAGATTTGATATCAAAAAAATGGCACCAAGTTATAGTTACATTATCTGGAAAGTTCAATCTTTTTAATAAAATTCGACACATATCTTTCCAAGAATTTTTCTGTTTTAATTCAATATTATATTACAAAATTACGTAATCTTATGTGTTACGGACCCCGGAATTATTAGTTAAAGGTCGATGAGATGGGGCAAGGAAGGACACACCGAATATCTTCTCGCAGGTGGCCGCTCTGGAGCGTGCCTGTAAGTCGTACGCCTCGTATAGGTCAATCGATACGAGTCAATGTCTTGAGAAAGACGCTGAAAATGACTCCGACTGCGTGACGTACGTCCGTCGGTCTGTTAATTTAGGCAAGAGAATTTAATCTCTTTTGCCTGGGATAGGACCACATGCGATCCATGAGAGCGGGCAGGAACGAGCGTGACAAGAGGGGTTAAATTATTAATGAATAAATTGATTTATCGTTAAAGTAATCATTTAATTAATTAAAATGAAACGAACAAAGTACAAAATTAAAACACAAAATACTTAACATAAAGGAGAAATGGCAATACGCATAGTGATTACTCGGTAGATAATGATAACGTTAATATCATTTCGAATGGTTAATATCATTTCGAATGAGCGCATGAGAGTGGAATAAAATTGCATGTAAGTGTAGCACGCGGGTGTTACAAAAGGGTCGTCAGGCATGGCAGTTCGGGGTAAGGCTCTATGTCAAAATATTTAGGGCCATGCCCGGTTTTTACAATATAAATAAATGAACAAAAAATAATAGAATATTTTAAACAAACAATTATGTAAGTGTAAAAGTGTTAAACCTTAAGTACGGTAGGCTCAGGCAGATAAATAAGGGGGAGGGGAGCAAGGGAGACAATCGATATTTAAGTGATGATGGATAGATCATATTAATCTATACGACTTACTATTGCGATGATTATAAAGAAATGTCGTTGCAGGTTAATCAGCTAGAGGCAAGCAGAGGTCGGGACCAGCGGCCAGCGGTTTTCCACAGGGTCCCGGGGCCTCACAGCAGAGTGGAAAAAAGCATGGGCGCACAAAAGAAACACTCCCACTCAAATTTAATAAAATGAAGATTAAAAGAAGATATTGGTTTATTTTAATTTACTCGTCCTAATATTAAAGTTTAATAACTAAATTTGCGATTATTTTGGTGAGAATTGACGAAGCTAAATCGAGAGTAAAAGCGAATGCGAACGCGCAGGTACACGAATGTCCGAAAAAGATTTAAGATTACTCATGAAAAAAAAACTAACGGATCAGAGCGCGTGAAAATGGTCGGTCAAAGAGCAAGTGCGAAGTGCGAAGTGCGTTTCCTCCGAGGAAAAAGCTGTCGCGGGGTGAGGCTTCAGTTCGGAAATTAAGAATAGCTCGCGAGTCTTTAATGAATAGGAATTAGCGAGTCATTAGGGATGTGGGGGGAGTTAGCCTATCATAGTTCAGAATTTTGGAAAAAGAGTCTGATTGGTACGGGGAGAATTTTTAGGGATGATAGTTAGGTCCTGAGGCTTTATCAATATATAGCATTATCTAAATATTTGTGGCCGGATGAATGGTCGGCGGATTAAATAACTGATGCTACAAAGGCGGCTATTCGAGTATGCAGCCTCCCATGAGGGAAAACAGATACCTACTCTGACGATTTTCCGTCATCGCCAGTGTACTAAGGATTTCTTTGCGTTCGGCATATGGCTCAAGTATTATTTTAGCTTAGTTGCAATTCAATCGGATTTTATAGTTTATTTGTTAGTTCGAAAAGTGAGCCCTCAACAGTCTGAAGTTCATGTGTTCGGCAGACTGGCGTCCACGGAGCTAGAGTTCGTAAAAATTGTCTTAGTTTACAGAAATGATTTTTTTAATGCTGTATCGGAGCTCGCCCATTCTCTCCGAAAAGAAAGAAGAATCGTGAAGCCCGCCGGACGTAACATATGTATAATGTTCAAATAATATGTAATGTAATACACAACTCTAATAATAAATATTAGTTGTATAAAACAGTGCTTGGAATTAGTTGCCCTTTTCAGCCCGATTTCGAAGGCGACGCCTACAGTTTCCCCACTACCGCTCGAGACTCGACGGCCGAGCCGTCGTAGCTTAGTACTTCAGAAACGTTTTATATTAAATTACATATGCAATCGAGATTTGAAAATTGAGACTGTTTATCCTAATAGCACATGATATTATTCGAATATTCTACACTCGTACTGAAAATACTGTGGTACGTACTATTGCCTAATATACTAGAGAACATTTATGACATCTTGATGATATATCATTTCTCGTATATTCTTAAGCTCATCTTCAGAATATACCGAATATACCTTAGCAGCACATGATTTCATACGAATATTCTGTATTTATACTGTATTGTGATCATATCGAATATACTAAGATTATTTGTATAAAATCTTTGTATCCCAAGTAGCAAGATGATGTCATTATGACAATGATTTAAGGTCATTTTTTTGCCAGTGTACTAAAAAACGATAAAATAAACGTAACATTTGTCACGAAATATTATAATAAATATATTGTCATTTAATCGTCATTTTTCAATTGTTACGTCCGAGGTTCTGGAGGAAAGGTAATACCTTCCGTCAGGAGGAGGAGAACTCGGGACGCACAGAACCTTCGTTGTTCTCACAGACCGACGTCATGAGATCGATCCGCGAGTCGAACGCGCGTTAAGGGGACTGGAATCGGGTCGGTGACGTTATAACCCTTACCTGCGCCAGCGCTATCGGTGGTCCGTTTTTTGGTCAGAGAACCGAATCTCTTTTATCAGGGATGGACCTCGTGCGATCCTCAGTGAGCCGTGAACGGTTCGGGGTCAAGTTTAAATAAATCGAGACAGAATTCGAATTAACTGATTTAATAATAAAAAAAAAATACAATATGTTAATTCTAAGAATTTTCGAAGTGACGCAAAATTTACTGTGTACATTTGAATATGGAAGTACAAAAATTTTATACATAAAATTTCAAATAATAATAAATAACAAAACAAAAAAAAATCTGGTATCTATATACCCAACTGTTCCAATTGGGGCAAAAAATTGGTAATCGCGAGCATATCGATGGGATCGGGTTGCAGGTGTGACGGGGGATTAGTGAGCGCTGCGGAAAGCCTTTACTGGAACAAGGGAAGAGGGAAGTAGGGAAGAGGGTCATGGGAAATGTACATAGGGATGGTATCGTTAACTTGGTGTCTTGAGATTTGATCCCAAAACTGGCTGTCGGGTTTAAATTTTGTTTTAATGTAAAAGGTTCCAGGAGGTGGATGGGTGGGAGAGCGGGGAAATTGACGGACGAGATCGTAGAACTTCTCCACGTCGAAGTTCTCTGGAGTGCATTGTTTCTCAAAATCTGCCGCGCAGCGGAGGGCGGTGGCGTATTGTTGTAAAGAGATGTTAGAGAGTCTCGGTTCTATGTCGATTAACCACTCCGCGAGTTCCTCGGCGTGTCCGGTTTCGCGACGAATCCGAATTTGTTTAGCTTCTCCCGACGATGTCGCAATGCCCGTTTCGTTTGCTTGTTCGGGATGGCTTTCGTTTGGTTTACTATGTAAATATAAGAGTTAGATGAGAGAGAGTGAGGTGAGAGTGGTAAAAAAAAAAATTGAGGAATCGTGACAAGGCAGCTTCACCAAGTTAATCGGCGGCTTGCCAATTTGGAATGTTGGAGTGTTTTAAGGAAACAATTATGTCAAGATCGCGAACCAAACAGTCAGTCTACCGCGGGGAAGAGTGATAAAAATGGACTTACCTTTGTTGTGGCGGGCGCTGGTGATGGACGAGTGTGGTGCCTAGGGTGGATCGTGGATCGAATCACACGAAAATGAAAGTATCGCGCACAAATTCTAACTGAGAAAAAAAAATTTTTGCGACAACCTCGGATGGTCCCGTCCGTGAAGGCGTGGAGCGATGAGAAGAGAGAAGAGAGCGATCCGCTCGCGGTTTTTAAAGGGTTCCGAAGGGGTGGGAATATCTGAGGGTGATGGATTTCCGCGTTGGCTTGTCGAATAATAGTTTAGAAAAATTGTAAGAAGAATGAGGGGAGCGGTGTTCTGTGAATTGTGGTTGTTTTTATATTTCCAGATTTCCTAGCGAATGATGGAATTATTTAGTGAAAATTTTCCCGCCATTCCACACCCTCAATCATTCATTGGTGTGGCCGCCAACGGCCGCTAATCGTTTCTTCTTGATTGGCGTTTCCCTTAGTTTCCCCACTAATTTGGGGAGTGTCATCCTCGAACGATCCGACGCATTTCTTATCCGTTAGGAATTTGCTTTTGTTAATATTTTTTATTTTTATTGGTATGTTATAAACTTGTCGGTGCCGACAAAGCTGTCTATCCCAAGAATTATTTTTTTTTAATAGTGAGACGTATCTCGAGAGGAATTTTTTTTTGTGTATTTATTTAGGGTTTCTTTAGATCGTTCGAAGCGCTTCATTTTCTGATTAGCAGCCGTTATCTTTTTCCGAAAGAGAAGAATTCGTGAAGTCCCCCGGACGTATCCACAATTATTTTGAATGAATAAATAATGAAATAACATTATTAATTGAAATAACATTATTAATTAAACTATCTTTCTTAATTAATTATAATATATAAATAAGAAAAATATTTCTCATATTTAATACAATTATTGACAAATTCAATTATTGACAAATATAAACAAATAAATAAAATATATTCATTAATTTATAAACTTCAATAATTTATAAGTAATTTATAAATTTTCTTAATAAAAATGATTCTCATTAAACATAATATAGGTTCACGGATCTATATATGTAATTAAATTATCCACAAGAATTACATACAACCGAGATTTTAAAATTAAGACTATTTACTATTTAATATGACTATTAAGACTATTTCATATGACAATATACTAACATTCATTAACCGATCTATCATATTTTATGCCAAAATTCTGTATTCACTTATATCATCATTTCAGTTGCAAGTTTCATCCCATTATAGAAATTAAGCAGCATCGAGCAGGATCCCAAGTAGGGTGACCATTTTAAAAACATGCAATGATACAAGATAAAAAATATTTCATTACTTTCTCTAATTTTTTTTCATTTTTTTCATTTATTTTCCATAAGAGATGTTACGTATATTATAAATTTTCACGATCTATATGGCTGTCTGGGATATGCATGTTTTACATGATATACTTTTTTTAAACCATTTTCATCCTATGGCCATACTGCGGCATTCTCCAGTACATACTAGGAATTAGGTTAGTGAGCGGTAGTAACGATCTAAGTACATTCCACAATATATCGCAGTACATATTTCGAATGTTTAGAGAATATCTCGAATATACTTGTATGATATCCCGTGGAACATCTCAGAATAGACGAATGCTATTAAAATATACGACAATATAATAACATTCATTAACCATTAAATATCTATCATATTTTATGCCAAAATTCTGTATTCACTTATATCATCATCTCAATAGCAGGTTTCATCCCAACATAGAAGCAGTATCGAGCCAGGGTTCCAAATTGAATGAGTGATCGTTTTAGAAACATGCGATGATACCAAGATAAAAAATGTTTCATCATTTTCTTTTATTTTTTTTTTTAATTTTTTCATTTTTTCCATAAGAGATGTCACGTATTGGTCATGGGGATTCGAGAGAATATACATGTGTGGCGGTCCCTCGCTCACACAACTAATATTCCTAGCGGAAACATACACGAAAAAGAACCGTGGCCCGCATGGCGCAGTGGTAGCGCTCGAGACTCATACACCGGAGGACCTAGGTTCGAATCCCACCGCGGCCAACATCTTTTTTCCGTCATCAAAATACATCATATCGTGGACAACGCTCCTCCAACACCAGCCGCCACACATGTATGAATATATATGTATATTGTGATATATGTAGATATGTGTATCATTGTATTGTTGACATGTTATTCTAAACACATTTTTTACGATAAATATCATCACATGTCTCTAAAGTCGAAAGGATGCCTGCCCGTAAGTAGGAGATCCAGATTCGATTCCTGAGGTGAAGCTGAGGTGGTATTTTTTCGCAAAATAATTATGAGTTTTCACGACTGGTTCGTGGTCGGGCCCCGCCGTGACGCACACTCTCCCTATCTATATTATAGATTTTTAGTACTAGCAATCAATATCGGAACGCAACCATAATCTATTGAAAACTTCCCGTTTTCATCCTTTCCTAATACTGTCATCATTCGCTGCGAATATTCGCGATGAATTTCCATGTTATCCCGGACATAGGAACGTACTTAGAACGTACTTAGTCGATCGCAGTACGTATGAGAATATTCTGAGATGATCGCAATATACGCATTGCGATCTTCTCAGAACATATTCAGAACGTACGCGTTAGGGTTATTATGTATATCGGCTATTCAAATTAAAAATATTTTGTGTCTCGATTAAGCTTTTTAACAAATCACATTTTTCTTTTTGAATAGACATCTTCTCTCTATATTGTTCATCATCTTCTCTCTATATTGTTTGTTGTTTGTTTTGGTTAATTTCAATTCTTCAAACAACATCTTTTTCTTCTTAAGGGGGGAAGCCTACCTAGAGTTTTAAAAAATATACGCTTTTTAAGGATTTTTTTTATTTAAACCAAAAAAAAAGTTTTACTAATACAAATTACGGTGTTATTAAATACACTTTAGATATATTATACAAATTTTTCATTAAAAAATAATAAATAATAAATGAAATATATGCTATGCCATAGACATTCTTTTTGTTGGAGACATTTTACGGTGACCACTATAACTTGAAGTAGGATCATCTGAAATAAAAAATTCAAAAAGTTTTCAATTATATTATCTAAAACCCTGTAAGACGGATTTTTGAAAAATTAATTTAAAACAAAATGGCAGCAATGCAAAGTTGAGACCAAATTTCAGCAAAAAATTGCTCTTTTTTTTATATAAAAAAAAAATAAACAAAAAATAAAAAAGCTCTCGTTAAATTTTAGATTTTTATCTCTTAAATAAGTCTGTAAAATTTTAAGTAAATTGATTCATTGGTTTTTGAGTTATGTTGGTCACCGACTTGAAAAATGTGATTTCGAGAAAACCGTGTTTAAAGTTTTGTGTCATGTTTACATTTCAATAAAATAGTAATTTTATAATTTATATTGAATCATCAATTCCTGGTCCATATAATAGACTTTCTGCATCAGATACTGCTTCCAAAACATCAATTTGTGCCTGTCTGTGACTCAATCTTGCCTCACGCGTGCTTTCTTGCGCACGATCGTCAGCTTTTCTTATTCTCGTCTTTCTTCTCTTTACGAGGGGAAATCTTGGTGATATCGATATATTCTTTGAGTAATTGATAATATTTGCAATTTATATTAATAGTGATTAATGTAGGTTTGGCTGAATTGCGTAAATGAAAGAAGCGTACAAGTTTGTAGTTCCATCCACGAGACGTTTGTTTGCAAGCTCTACTAGCAGTTCAAAACGTCGGAGAAAGTCCGCACCGAGAATAGCATGGGTGACGTTAGCTATAGTGAATTTCCAAAAAAAATGAGCGCCTGAAACCGAGATCTACTTGTACTATTTTCTTACCGAATGTCTCAAGAACTATTTGTTGCAAATAGCTTGCAAATCCCTACATAGACGCGGTCCACTGATTTTGCTTTTGAATATGACGGAAATGTCTGCACCCGTGTCAACAAGGTAGATGAGATTTGTTTTACAATTCTGTAAAAACAAACGACTTCGGCTAGTGCCAATCGCTAGCGCCTGTACTTGCGACGGCAATATTAGTTTCTCTGTTGTATTTTAGTTTGATAAGTGCATAGTTGTTTTCTTTGCCAAACTGATGATGATACCAACAGATAACATCTTTCTCTCGATTGCTTTTTCTGGATCCATATTTAAGATTACGCGATTGCTAGAAGATCTTCGAGTGAACGATGGTTACGCAGTTCCATGGCATCTATTCGCTTAGATAGATCAATGGGATTATTTGAAGAGATTTGGGGTGATAAGGCTGAATTAGTAGATGTTAGTGCATTAATTGACAGTCTTGTATTCTCATAAATTTTATCAGCTTGGGAAGCGAGTATTGATAAATCTGTGACCTCGCTTATGGCTAGGACAGATCTAACAGTTTTCTAGCAGTTGCAAAAAATAATGTAAAATAATGTAAAAAAATAATGTAAAATTGAATCGTTACACTGACTACCAGCTAAATTTCTAAGACGTCAAAGATAGTTAGATGGTTTATCATCACCTATTTCGTGTCCGCATATGAACTTTCTTAATTTAAATTCTGCCGTTTCGTTAAAAGAGCGTATGATTCTATCTTTGAGAGTTTGGTATTTATTGGAAGGTGGTGGATTAGCTACAATATCTGAAACGAAAGATAATGCAGTGTTGTCCAGGTTTAAAATGACGTACCTGAATTTTGTGTCATCGCTTGTAATTCTAGCTAAGGAAAATGTAGCTTTGACTTGTGCGAATCACAAATTAGGATTTTCTTTCCAAAAAGGTGGAAATTTGATTAATGTTACTGCCACAATACCCGATTGTTGCGGAAAATCGAATCCAGAGTCTTGGAATGAATCCAGCTGATCAGACATATTTGATGATAGTTGTAGATCGATGAGTGGCGAAGCAGTTGTTTTTGATGGAGAATGCTCGATTGGTATTATTAAATTCGTTATATTTTTTGTTTCGATCGGGGTCCACCAATTGTGGGGTTTATAAAACCAACCACATCTGCTCAGAAAGCTACTTTTATTATTTTTTGTTTTTACATAGAAAAACGGCGCAAATATCTTTTTTAGTCTCTCTTTCCTCTTCCTGTTTCTCTCACGGTTGCTACACTGATGCAAAACTGATAATTTCCAGAATGTCATTAACGCCACTCCCCCCCTCCGTACACTAGTGCTCCAGTTCCATTTTAGCATATAGCAACTAAGTAGCGAGTTCCATTTTCTGACACTGCCGATAAAATTTCATTATGTGTTCGTGCTAGTTCCACAATTCGTATTACTTCCACAATTCGAAAGAAATAAGAATATATTTATATAATTAAATATTTATTTATGTTTGTGCAATTTTCTCGTTGTAAAATATTAAATCAATAAATGTATATACATTTTTATATAAATATGTATATGTAAATTTGTCATATTAGCACTATCCATTTTATTTTTTTATTTTTTTATTTTTTTATTAAAAAACCAATAAAAATAAAAAAGTTGAAATATATAAAAAATTAGTTTCCGTATTATTAAATGTACTAAATATTTTTCTTTGCAAGAAAAAAAATTAACGTAAAAAAAAAGAAAAAAAGATTATAAAATACTGGGACGCGAACATGCAATCTCCGCATTTCCAATGCACTACCTAAACCATTACGCCACTTCGATCCTAACCATATCCTTTACCTTTACTCTTACTGCATATTAATGGAGCGTGCTAAACTTCAAATCGTAATTTCTCATTAATAGTTTAAAAATACATCATTTCTGAATAATATATTGCTATATGCTGTTATATTTATATTAATACTACATTATAACAAAAATTCAGCAAAATCAATGGTCTGAAGGCCAGAATCTTCTCTTGTTTAGAAACACCGATTGTGAGAAGAGCGCGTGGCACGCACACAAAGGCGAGGCACGTACATGTGCGCTCGACGTTTCGGCCACCTGGGTACGATAGAAAAGAATAGAAATACTATTGTCTCTTTCGCGCTCATAATAGAAAAGAAAATAGAAGATATTTTCGTACTTTTTCGCGCTTCACACGCTTCAGTTGTACGATGATCGAGCGTCTCCGACGTTTCTTATCGCTCATTAGCCGGGCATTAGAGAAGATTAAGAGCTGAATTAAGGCCATTGTACGTGAAAAAATTTTAAAGGTAATTGTAAGGTCGTAAGCGAATTGATCAACTACAATCGATTATTTTTAGACTGCAAGAAAATAATTGATTGGTCAATTTGCTTATGATCTTACGATTACGATTAAAATTTGTTTACGCGACCTTTAGGCAATGGTTTTTAGGCTTAAGTGTGCCTAATACATATACAATCAGTTGTTAAAAGGGTAATTATTTAGAATACGATCTTCATCTCCAATTTTAATAAAATTAGGTTCAATTGACGCGGTTTCACTCAAAATAAAGGAATCTGGCAGAAAAACGCGTCTGCTTCGCAAACCGAGATATTAAGCATTAAAGTTGATCACTTTTTTGGTTAGGAAATCTGACATACAGCGAAGTATGCGCAGTGATCACGTTTGCATGCTTAGTGATTACACACGTATGCTGTGCAGTTAAATGCACACGAAATTTAAACTTAATAATATAAAACAAAGGAACCGCAACAGTTATTATTGCGAGAAATTACACGCTAAAAGTAAAGATTATTATATAAGATAATGATTATTTATTCCTAACGGGGGCTTCGAAGAAAAAAACACCGCGCTTGATTAAAAAATGTACTAGTCCTTCTTAACAATATGTGATATGTATATATTTGTATATAATATATTTAATAATAGACTTTTATTATAAATGTTAAAAAATATTTGCTGAATAGACATACGCAGGGAAAACTTTTTATTATTTACTTTTATTAAGAATTTTCCTTCCCTTTTCCTTCCCTTCCCTCAACCCGCGCCGTGCAAATATTTTTTAACATTCATAATAAAAATTTATTATTAAATATATACAAATATATATATATATATATATATATATATATATATATATTACATATTATTAAGAAGGCTAGTACATTTTTAGTTTTTGAATCATCTTTTTAAGTAAGGCAAGAGACAAACATGATGTTTGGCGTGTATAATTTTATGTCTCGCAATAATAACTGTTGCGGTTCTCTTTTTTTATATTATTAAGTTTAAATTTTGTGCGCATCTAGGCATCGATTACATAAGTTTTCCCCTAGAACGAATCAATGAGAAGTGACGAATCTCATGTAGATTTCATCATTTTGTGATTACGTAATTTTAATTCCGGTGAAAGCGTGAGATATTTAGCGTGAAACTTTTCACCATCAGCTGAAATAGTTAAACGGTGAAAATCTAGTGTTTCTTAATCTACACGGCATTAATTGATAAAATGGCCGCAGTTTTTTGATTTTTAAATCTGACAATAGAAGATTTTAATTTTAATTTTTAATGACTCTATATTGTAAATAAATATTCAAATTTTTTACGAAGATAAATTGCTAGTATATATAACATATTATTGTCAAGATGTAAACTAAAAAGATATAATACTTAAAAAATAGAGTGAATCAAAAAGGAAACAAAATATTGTAATTACATTTTTTATTATTTATTAAACTTGCTATAAATAAACGTCATTTAGTCAACTATAACATTTTCAGAAAACTTATCTAATATTACATTTAAAATAGTTACCATTTCTGCCATTTATATTCTCTTTATCAGCTTCATTACCTGCATTATGATTTGTAGTTTCTATTAAAGAACGTTTTTTTCCTGCAAAATTTGATGTGTAGATTCCTTCGTTAGGTGCAGACTCATACTTAACGACTCATATTCTTCGATGAATTGCAACTCATCACTTTGGACGTCTTCAAGCGGACTTAGCTTTCAAAACTGGCTTACCTCTTATGTTCCTATTTGTTTGAAATACAGACACTGAAATAGAGAAATTTTTTAAATGAAAGTTTATATATTCCAAATAAATTAATAAATTGTTGCAACTTACAATTATTAGTAATTGTCTTCCTTATTGCCGTTGATGTATTTATCTTCTTTGCATGGATAAGAATGTATTCCTAAGTATTTCTATCTCTTTATTTTGCTAAATATTAAGATTATATTGGAAGCTTTCCAGCAAGTGAGTTGACACAATGTAACACAGTGTCGCTATACGTACTTTCTTGTTACGACACAACACAACACATTTCGACTCACAGCAGAGTGGAAAAAAGTACAGGCGTACAAAAGAAACACTCCCGCTCGAATTTAATAAAATGAAGATTAAAAGAAATTACTGGTTTATTTATCTGTCCCAATACTAAAGTTTAATAACTAAATCTACGGTTATTTTGGCGAGAATCGACGAAACTAAACTGAGAGTAAAAGCGAATGCGAACGAACGCGCAGATACACGAATGTCCGAAAAAGCTTTAAGATTGCTCGTGAAAAAAAAATTAACGGATCAAAGCGCGTGAAAACATTCGGTCAAAGAGCAAGTGCGAAGTGCGAAGTGCGTTTCCTCCGGGGAGGATCTTGATAAAAAGCTGTCGCGGAGTGAGGCTTCGGTCCAGAAATTAAGAATATCTCGCGGGTCTTTAACGAATAGGAATTAGCGAGTCATTAGGGATGTGGGAGGAGTTAGTCTATCATAGTTCAGAATTTTGAAAAAAGAGTCTGATTGGTACGGGGAGAATTTTTAGGGATGATAGGATGATAGTGGGCCTGAGCCTTTATCAACATATGGCATCTAAATATTTGTGGCCGAATGGGTGATCGGCAGATTAAATAACAGACGCTACGAAGGCGACTATTCGAGTACGCAGCCTCCCATGAAGAAAAACAGATACCTACTCTGACGATTTATAATTTTCCGTCATCGCCAGTGCATTAAGGGTTTCTTTGCGTTCGGCATATGGCTCAAGTGTTATTTTAGCTTAGTTAGCGTAGTTAGCTTAGTTGAATTCAATCGGACTTTATAGTTTATTTGTTAGTTCGAAAAGCGAGCCTTCAACAGTCTGAGGTTCACGTGTTCGGCAGACTGGCGTTCACGGAGCTAGAGCTCGTAAAAATTATATTAATTTACAGAATGATTTTTTTATACTATACCGGAGCTCGCCCGTTCGCTCCAAAAAGAGAGAAGAATCGTGAAGTCCGCCGGACGTAACAATATTAAAATCGCAAGTTTAATTTAATCTAATTTAATTTAATAATATCATTTAGTAGCAAAGCAGTAGCAGATTTCGACCGATCACTAAATTAAGGAAGCTCGAGTTGGTACACCAAAAGGATGGGTGGACGATAGTTCCCAAAAAAAATGTGCAATGTTACCGATTGCAAGATAAAAGAAAAAAGATTTCATTAGTTCCATTGCGCGCTGCATATGCGCTTCGTGCCTTTGTAGAAATATTTTGTTCAGCATTATAAAATTTATTTTATTAATTTTTTTTTATTATTTTTTATAACATTAATTAAATTTTATTTAGTATTTTAATTATAATATAATATAAAAAAATAATTGATATTTAATATTCTGTTAATAACTGTTAATAACTTTTTCATAAAACCTCTAATGTGTGTTTATTAATTTTTTTCAAAATCGTATAAAACATCCATAATTGGTCCATACAACCTTCATAAGACGTCTACATGGAGCTTTAATGAAGGTCTAATGGAGGTTAAAAACGCAGAACTATGGATTTCTAGTAGACATCTAATGGAGGTTTCGTGGACGTCCGATGGAGGTTATAGATCTCCATGGTGAACCTCTAATAAACGTTCATTGGAGGTTTTTGTTCCGTGTGGGAGAGTTTTGAAGTGCAATTGAAAAGGTTTGTGAATCATTCAGTTAATTGTAATTAATTAATCATTTTTATACCATGTATTTAGTCCAAGAAATTAATCGAAGATAAGTTAAACAATGTTCTTGTATGGAATTGTTTGTATTTTGTATAAGGAATTATAAAGTGTCATTAAAAAGTTTTGTGAATTATTCAGATAATTATAATTAAATATTTAAGAGTCAACAGGAACAACAAGCCAACTCATTTATGTCTAGAGATCATTTATAATAAATATATGTAAAAAGTTCCTAAAAACCAACGGATGGCACCAAAAGTGCTGTTCATGTGGCGACTCCTCCGACATAGAGGGCGACAACAACGCTGTTACGACCCAGATCTACATATTCGCACTCTATGCCTTCGTTCGTTCGAGTTTTCCCGTTTGTGCATGTTCGGGCTAATTCAATTGTTTTTTTTATATAAAGAAAAAAGATCTCTGGTTTTTGTTCTGGGACAAAAACGAGAGATCTCTTTTCTTTATATAAAACACTTTCTCTACGCAAAAAATCTATATTATTAATTCGTTGTGTGATTTTTTGAATATATTTGTTAAAAATAAAAACTCGGTGTTGGAATCATTTCCCCACATTCGGCGATCGGCGAGAGTAACACTCGACCGATCGCAGCGCTCGTTTCGATTCCTCGATTTCGACCAGTCACTGTGAGGCTGATGCAATCTCTGATTTTAAAATCAGACAGCGTACTCCATTTTTCGGAGCAGCAGGCGATCGAGCACTCTCCTTGCCACTTGTAGTCGGCGATCAAAACGTTTCTTCCGCGAGAGTCTAGTCGAAGTCGAAGATAGTCATTATAATCGATATCGTATCATTGTTAAATCGTGCATTCTCTGATATCATATCTATATAAACTGTGTTCGGACATTAAATATATATTCTTGGTGTTTTTCTCTAAATTGTGCTGCTTAATTACAAAGACTGAAGATTCCGCCTTTCCACTCCTTTGTCCGCCACGTGGTGAACATTTTAATTTTGTGCGCGTGCTGTAAAGCAACGCTGTGAAGTAAAATTCAAATAATCAACGGACTCGAATTCCTGACGGTTAACTTTATTCAATTTCAAAGACAGTTTAAACGAATAGCTTACATATATAAATATTTCATGATAAATAGTGGTTAATGCAATTTTATATTATAGTAAAATTTTTAATATTTTAGATTTCCACTTAAAAAAAAAGACTCTTTGAAAAAAATGGCTTCAAAATATTGGAATTTTCCTTTTAACAAAAGACAGCTATACGCAGATTCTAAAAAGAGATATATACAATAAAATTGTTACTAGAATAACAAGAAAATTTGTATAAAATACAAATGTATTGCCATTAGATACCAGATGTTTCGACGAATTAGAAATTGGAATAGACTCCACACCGTGTTTAACTAATAACTGCGATATTTAACTAATAACTGCGTAGGCAATATTTAACAATAAGAATGTTTTCATACTCGAATAAATTGAACAAGAAAATTACTTCAATTAATCAATGTCATCAATTGATCAAACTCATTTTATTTTAACAATTGACTTTTTAAATTTTTGTAATTATTTTTATTTTTATTTTTTTTATATTTTGCTTCTTTCTTATTTTCCTTTTTATTATATTGACTACATTTTTTAATATTCTGCAAGCTCTTTTATGTTCTGTACTCTTCATGACAACAATCGTTTTTTGTTTTTTTTATATTTTATATATATATATATATATAAATATATATATATATATATATTAATGTGTAGCTTGATATATAATTTTAATATATATTAAGTTTAATGTATGTTTTTTAAATATTATTACAGTTAAATAAGCTTTCTGATTACTTAACAATTAAAATAAATATTATTTTTGTAATTTATACAATTTGTTTGAGTGAAACAATAATTATTACAAAACTTTGTTGAATATCACATGAAATAACTATTTTAAATATATGGCGGCGGCGGCCATTTTCTTGCATACACCGCAAACCCTATCGGACACAAGCCATGCTATCTCGAT